>NW_008595842.1:61201-63106 GCF_000691845.1 Merops nubicus
CTAAGTTATGCTGCATTTTGCTTTGCCTCCACTGCATTTTCTTCCCTGGCTTTTGATACCAGGAGCCAAATTCATCCCTGCTGATAACCAATGGACTGAAATTCTTCTCAAAGGCGTTCTTGGGCTGAATCCAAACCCAGCCAGCATTTTGCAGTGCTGGTGTCACAGTCAAAACAACACTTTATAATTTCTCTCTTGCTTCCCTTATCTACCGTTAATATGAATTATTAATAAGTACTAGTATTGCTCTCTTGAAAACCATACTTCATTTCAAAACCACCTATCAGATGAGCTGAGTGAAAATTTCTTTTTAACTTTCCGTGTGTGCTGAGGAACTTGCAGAGCACAGTGTGTGCACACAGACTGCCTGGATTTCAGACCCAGGCTCACTCTGGGACTCCTCTTGCCATCTGCAGTGCATACCTAAAACAGTGCTGGGTACTGTTAACCCATGCAGGAGCTGGCCAGAAAAGGTTGGCTTTCTCAAACTGCCATGTATGATGCTAAATCTGTTTCCTCATCAAGCTGCTGTTCCAGATCCCTCACCTCTGTGTGTCTGTGTGTGTTTCTGCACAGTAACGTTATACTGGTAGTCTGTATTTACAGCCTTTAAACCTGACAGGTTCTCTCCTTCCCTGCAGTTTTCCATGTGCACAGCTCATTAGATACTCTAATGCAGCAGGGACCCCCTCTTGCCTGAGAATTCCTTTGTCATATATTTAGCAAACTTTTGACTGCTTCCTTCCAAATGAGACTGTAGGACGTATTTTCGTAGGAGAGGGTGAGAATCGCAAAGCACGATCTACAGTCACGTTTTTCTGTGGGGAACTACAGAGCAGGGGAGGAGGAATCACCCGCAGTTCTCTCTCCTTCTCCCCCGTGCCTTCCCTCCCCTCCCCTCCCCTTCCTTCCCCCACCCCCATACAACCGTAACACGAGAGGAACGTGCTCCAAACTACAGCTGCATCGCCTCCCCTCTCTTCCAGTTTCCCCTGCCACGGCAAAAAGGGGGGAAAAAGAAATGATGAGGATGGAATTATCGCCAGTGTGGGACTGATGTTTTGACTCCGTGTCATCTGCAGAGTGTTTAGAAAAGCCTGTCTGCGTGGTGTCAGAGCCAGGCAAAGCCAGGGCTCTGTTATTGCTCACGGGAGAGGCGCAGGCAGGGAAGACAGAGGCATCTGTAGGTCTGGATGGTGCCACAAATGAATTGTGGAATGAAGAGGAAGGGATGACTGAGGTTACGAAAGAGAGCGTTGCACTTCAGATGCAATCCCCATTCTTCGTTAAGATCCTCATTAAGAGATAAACTTTACAAATATAAAACGTTTCCTGTGAAATGAAAGGATTTCCTCCCCCTCAGAGATCACTCTGGAGGCAGCTCTGTTTGCTCCAGATTAGGTACGCTCTGAATGAATATTTTAATTAATCTGTGATAAATAAGCCAGATTCTTTCTTGGAACAGAATTACTGTTTCCCTCCACGGCAGCACTGGGATGTGCTCACTCTGTTGTGTGTATGCGTGTACGTGCCCAGGCTACTGTTGGTTTTTAATTTCTCTCTCTCTTTCTTGAACCTGTCCCTCTAATGTTCAGTTTCAACACATATCTTTAACCATAGATTTCCTGGTGTTTGACTGCTCTTACTAGGGGGTGGTGAAGTAGGGCAGAGGGGGAATAATCAGAGAATAATCAGATTAACACACCTAGACCACTTGCAGGATGTTCTGAGAAATAAAAACAGGCAGAGAAGTAAGAATTCACACATAAAAATAGAAGCCCACGTAGATTGGCCATATATGGAGTACCGGGGACTTCAGAGGGATACCCTCTTCGGACCACCCCTTTGGCAGAGGAAATCGCTGCTGCAGGAGGCCCCCTTCCCCCCTCCCCAGGAAATTCACCC
>NW_008595843.1:0-13673 GCF_000691845.1 Merops nubicus
TGATTCTATGATTCTATAAATTTTAGACAATCTGGTGTCCTAAAGTTAGATGCTACTTTATTCTGGTCTTATTCTCATTGTGGGAAGAATTAAATCTGCAGGATGGTGTATATAAAGCTAGAGTGTTAAGATGCAGCTTTCCAGTTACAGGTGTGCAGGACCTAAACCTGGTGTGTAAGTTCCTAAGTTTTCATCTATACAGAGGCTTCTATTGCTGACAGGAGTCAGATTTCTCTACTACATCAGTGGACAGCTGAAGATGTCCCTGCTCATTGCAGAGGAGGTTGAGCTAGGTGACCCTTAAAGGTCCCTTCTAACCCAAATCATTCTATGATTCTTTCCATAGAATTGTAGAATTGTTCTCTTGTTGAGTTAGATCTCAAAAGCTATATC
Source organism: Merops nubicus (assembly GCF_000691845.1). Lineage (NCBI taxonomy): Eukaryota > Metazoa > Chordata > Aves > Coraciiformes > Meropidae > Merops > Merops nubicus. The sequence goes on from NW_008595843.1 coordinate 394, forward strand.
GCTTGTTCAGGAACGTGCTAAAGATATGAACATTTGGTGCAAGCTGAGAGGAGGATGACCCTAGATTGTTAGACCTGGCAGTTGAATTCTTCTTCATTCATAGCAAAGTTTGATTAAAAGACATGGACAGAATTTAGTCTAAGCAAGTCTATCTAAATCCTGAGCCATCTATTTTTAAACAAATTTTAAAAAAAAAATCCCAGGTATTTTTAAAAACTAATAATGCATGATTTGGGCTATCAGGCTTCCTAGCTATCTGTAATTAAGGTCCCTTATATATTCAAGGATGTCCTTATCTGCAGATGTGTCTAACAGCTGACTTGTACTGTTTGAAGTACAGCTGGGACTAGCCACTTCATGCAGACAGCCAGCTGGCTGCAATATGTGCTCAGCACTGGTAGATCATGCCACTTGAGGAAGAATCCTCATCACCATGCTCTGAGGGAGAACTCTGTATCCCTGCTGCTGAACTTAATGTATTGAAGACTTCTGTCATCTGTTGACAACAAAGACGGAAAAGCAGAAGAACCAGCTTCTGTAGCCAATTGCTCTGTGATGTGTCCACAAGCCAAGAGTGGTGTTGGTGTTCTGACTGGTGGTGCACCTGGCTGGCAGCAAATTATTATTTTTGTCATCTTGGAGGTATTCCAAAGGTAGCTAGATTGGGCCTACAAGCTTGAAAAAAACCCCTGCATTGTAACATAATCAAGCAAAAGAGCACTCATTCATCCCTCACCCTGCCAGGTTGCCCTGCTTGAACAAAGGATTTATCATGCTGTGGAACCAGTGCTACCCATGTGATGTGTGTGGACCAAGCATTGATGTGCAAGACTTGCTGAGCAGACAAATGGTGTCAGCTCTAAGTGGAAATAGTAGAAATCCACATCCCACCAACAGGAGTGCTGTCTTCCTTCAAAGATGAAGCACGTCTACTTTTTGCTTCAGAAAAAGCTTAACATCAGCATCCTGACAAGCTGGCATCCTCCTACGTTGAGGCAAGGGGCTGTTTTAATGCCTGTCAACTGTTTCCACAGATTTCCGGTGCAACTGCAGAAGTCATGTGAGGATGGTTCTGTCTCATCCTCTTAGCTATGTGAGAACAGTCCCTGTTTTTGACAGGCTTGCTGGATGTGTCTTCACATTTCCCAGTAAGGCTCCCAGGTCCCCTGCCAAAGACACAGTGATAAGTACGTCATTCAGACTTGGCAAACCTCTGATTGGGCCGTATGAATAATGTGAAGGGCTGCTCTTCATGTATGTGGATTTCTGTCTTAAGGAATGTACTCTAAATAGAAATGTTTCCATATTGGTGTCCTGTTTTAGGCTAGTGCCTGAAGAAATCTTTGTAGCAGCAACTCTGAGTTGTCTGATATGATGGGGATGTTTTGAACTGAAGAGCTCATAAAAAAGCTAGCATATCATTCTTGATAGTGTTACTTTTAATCTCACTCCATCTGTTTCTGAAGGGCCTTATATAGATTTACCTATTCATTTTCAATTAAACATAAATTTAACCCACTGATCTCTGATAATTTTTTAGGGTTTGTGATTTTTGCTTTCTTTTTTCAACTTATTTATTAAAATGCTTCTTCAGGATTGTCATCCAGTCCTGTGAGCAAATGATCTCCAGGAGATAACGTTGCAAAATGTGTCCTCAAGTAGTGTTGGACTTGCATTTAAATAATCTGGTTCCTTAGTAGAATTCTCCTAAGTCATGTCCTAAGCCAGATGCTCTCACTGTACCTAGTGCCTCGTTGCTCTCTGACACGGTTGTGTTGCTTGGACTCTTTCCAGAACAGTTCTCAGTGATTCTTCTGCAAATCTTGGCTCTTTAACTGCAAAGATTATGCTGCTAGTTGGCAGGTGTACTTTTTTTTAATTTCCCTTTTTATCACAGCTTGTACAGCATCATTAGTTTTTTTTTCAAATGCCAGTACTCCAAAATCTGTAATGCTTCCATGTGAACATTTTGCAGTTGTAAAACTTTACGTGTTGGACTTGACTATGAAATTGCATGCTGGATGAGAACTATTCTCCATACTGTAATGGATTCAGCTAGCTGTTCTTGTTCCCGCTGTTCTAAAGAGGATCCTGCTCTGTAGTCACTGACAGTAGCTGTCAGCAACATGAGGAAAAAACTCCAGCTATCTAATATGCTCCAGTGGGGAGTTTGGCAGAATATCTCTGAGGATGCCCAGCCCCAGCAAGCCATATCTATTTTTTAACTACCCTTAAAGCACTTTCTTTGTTGTTTGTTTGCTGTTGTGTTAGTGTCTCTCAGGAGCTGGCAATGAGTCATATTGTTTGCATCTTATATGTCCATATGATAGTTCTTAGTTATGCAAAATGTTCTTCTATGACCATAATGTAAGTTTGATTTTTAAAAAGCTCCTCAGTTGGAAAGTGTTGCCCCAAAGTATTAAAATTACTTTTATGGCTCATCTCGCCCCAAGAAAGGAATGTTAAGCATAATTTTTATAATGTGGCCAGTTCTATGACATTTTATTAATATATACTTTATAGCATAAAGTTTAATGGAAGTTATTTTGCATTTAAGCATACTGCGAGTTATCAGAAGTGAGTTACCAAAAACAGGGAGGGAGTTCTTACTCTTGAATCAGATTTTTTTTTTTTTTTAACCAGTGAAATACAAAAATATTTATCTACAGAAATGAAACAGTGTCCATTTAAATTAAGAATAATCACACATTATCCCTTGGGTAAGGAAGGAATAGGATGAGGATGAAACTTGAATCATACTGAACTGCTTTAATAGCCTGCTGCCAAAAGGGGCCCTCTCTGTATTCTTGCTGCATCTAGTGTTTGCCTAATCTGTCTGTGAGGCGATTCAGTTTGCTACTGTAGTTGCAAAAATCAACAGGGGCCGGGAGGTGCCAAGGAGGGAAGAGGACTGCGTGACTGGACTGGTGGGGAAACAAATGGGGAAGGACAGTCACCAGCCTTCATGGGACAGGCAGCAAGATGCTCATAGGATCACACTGGAAGTCTCTGGAAGAAAGATTGTTTGTTCATCCTTGGAAGACTCCAGAAAGACAGATGTAAGAAGTTATGTGCTCTACCAGAAAATAAGAAGGTCCATGCCAAGACTGTAGATTTGGATATTAAGGTGGTTGTGATTCTCTCTTAGCCACGCTGGAGGTCACTTATCTAGTTAAGGCAGGCTTATGTCCTAGAGAATTCTGGTCACCAAGGGCTACTTTTCTTGTCCCTTCCCTTTTTCTACCTCTGACTCTTATCAGATAGAGATCAGCAGATCTCTGATATGCTTTATCACTGTCCGATTCCCTTGCACACGGTTCAGGTATGCAAAGAGAAACAGACTTGCATGAACAGCTTTCACCCGCAGGGAGAGACAACAAGGGTTTTTTTGACAGGTTGTCACAAAAAAGTTTGTGGACTGTGCTGAGGCATTGCAGTGCTCTTTTGCTTTTGAGGGTCCACGAGGAACTGATCAGACAGAGATGACAGAGTTTGTCATGTGCCTAATCCTTAGCAAGTAATTGCATTTGGACTGCTTGAGCAGGTGGGTTTACAGTTAATGGTGGCTGAATTTCATGCCCCAAGGAGGAGCCCAGAATCATCTTTGAGACCAAGGTGACAGGGAAGGGCTTTAATTACAGCAAAAAGTAATCCTATAAACACCAGTAAGAAAACAGGGAAAAGACTCCTCTGATTCAGAGTGGGTCTCAACATGCACTGCTAAGAACATTGAAGGTTTTACTACATTTTTATTATGCCAGTGTTCACTGAAAAGGTCACATGGTGGAATCCTGTAGGCTGGTGGCTGAAGGATTTCATCCAGTGATGAAATGGGAAAACGTAGCTTTGAAAAAAGGTGGAATAGGTTAAGATGGTACTTTGGTAAGATACTTTTAAGATGGGTTAAGTCTGTTGAACTTTATCCTAAGATAAGCCTCCTGTTCCCCACCCCTCAAAAAAAGAAAAAAAAAAAATAAAAAGCTCAAAGGCTGATATGTCAGACCCTCTCATTTATTTGGGGGAATTCAGTGACGATGTACCAGAACACTGAAAAAAAGAGCAAGTCTAGTGTTTCTTTCACTTGGAGAGCTCAAAATAATAGGAAAAGAAGTCTAGGCCAGTCAGCTTCCAAAAAAAATAGTTGAATAGTTGGTAAGTACCTGAAAGCTTGCCAGCAGTTAAGTAATAATTGATATTACTGAGATCAATTTTCTGGCCTCATAAAGGTATGGACATTGTGGGCAGAGAAGAAAGTACTGGCTTCAGAAAGCATCTTGACAGTCCTGATGGCATTCTTATAAAGTCTCGAGTAACGTACTAGTGGGTAAATGCAAGACTGGGGCACACAGAAGGTATTAACTGATCGTTAATGAAGTAGGAAGAATGTGTCAGGTTGGGTATTGCTCTCTGTCCTTGATCCAGTGTTATAAAACAGTATCTTTCTGGATGGATCTGGATGATGGAAAGGAGAGTAGATTTCATAAACTTGCAAGTAGTTTAAGTCTGAGGAGGAGTGCAAACACTGTAGAATAGAAGAATAAAATTTAAAATGTTCTGACAAATGACAAGAACGGATGATGTGATCAGGCAGAAAGCCAAAATGAAGAACTACTGGTTACCAGTTCTAGTTTAGAAAAGGCTCTGGAAATTACTGTGCATTACAAGCTAATCAAGTAGAGTTTGTGGCTAACTATCCCCTTCATGTCTTAAGAAACTGATGGGAACACATAAATGAGTAGCTGACTTGCAAGACCTGTGAAATCATTGTTCTGTTTAGCAGTCTTAAGGCTTGGCCTTGGATACTTCTTGCTGTTCTGGGTACTGCATTTCAGAAGCAAGTAAGCAAATGGGAGGAAATTCTTGAGGGGGCAACAGGTATGATTTGGTGTCAAAATATGACTTACAGGAACAGGCTGGATGAATGTCTGGGAAAACCATTCTAATAGCAAGAACAGTGAAGTACTGGTACTCATTGTTTAGGGAAGTTATGGAATCTGTCATCAAAGATCTTTGTCTAGCCTGTTATTAAGCATCTCTTTGAAGGAAAGTGCATGTCCACTGTATCAAGGAGTAGCAAGACCCTGCATTATGCTTCCAAATGCTTAAGCTGTTAATGGAAGGCTTGCAGTCATGCTAACCAGCACACCTCAGAGCCTGTATCTCTAACACGGGTCTTGTGAAAGCCTTTTGTGCATGAGCAATGCTTCTAAATTGCTGTTCAAAACTTTGGGATAGTCGATCTGTTACTTTCTACAGGGGAGAGTCAGTGGCAAAGGGAATGGAAGCAAGGATGTTGGACTACATTTTATAGCATAGTGGTATTTCTATGTTGATTTGAAGTAGTTAGTGTTCCAGGCTATGGGTGTTCCAGAGGCTGAATTTACACCATAGAAAAATGTGTCCCATTTGGAATTAATTCCCCATTGTAGTGGTTTGTACAACAGGTATTTCCCATTTTTTTCAAATGTTGTCAAGCAGCTGATGAAGAAAAAGAAATTGCAACACTAACGTCAGCTGATATCCCTGGAAGAGTGAAGACCAAGGCTGTGAATATCCACTGCTAGTGACTGCCAAGCAATGAAGACGAAAAGCTGTGAATCAATTTTAGTGACATAAAATTTCTCATGGAAACAGGCTGATTTGGGACAGAATTTCTGAAAGTTAATCTCAAATAGTTTAGGGAAAATTAAAATGTGATACTATGCTGTGTTTAAGCAGTATACCTTCCCTTTTCCTCCCCATCCTCCTGTTAAAGAGCACTTGGGTTCCTATTTCCACACTGAGACACTGATAACAAAAGTTCATTTTCTTGTTGGCAAGAAAATGTTATCCATGAAAGAATGTGTTTAAAAAGTATAGAAAAATGTTGTAGAAGAAAATGTTACTGATTTGATGACTTACTCTTAACAGGTTGAACATTCATCTTAGCTGTCTGTGCATTGCTTACTGTAATTCTTGCTTATATGTTCCATTCTTTTCTTGCAAATTGAATTTAAACTGTTTTATGATTTTTTGGGTCCTTGTTGTACTCCTGTGAAAAGCATAATGACCTTTTCCATCTTTTTTGGAATTTCTTCTCTTCACAGCCCTGATCTTCATTAGTTCTAATATATAAGAATAGACAAAGAACACAAGGACAGCTGTAATGTGGGTCAGACAAAACATCTGTCTAGTCCAGGATCCTTAAAGCTCAGGGAAGGATATAAAAAATATGGCAAATGTGGAGTGATGCTTTCTAAAATATCATCTCAATATCCTGTCATTCATTTGGGTCTTGTCATTTGGCTCCATTTCCAGCCAGAATTCTTGCCCCATTTGTCTTTTCACTTTCTTTGCTCTCCATCTTATGACTGTTATATGTGTGAAAATTCTTTGCCATTATTGGTGAGGAACATCTATTTCATTTTGCCCTGGACTTTCTTGTTTGCCTCTTACGCTTGATTTGAACCCATTTTCATTTCATGTGCTGCTTTTTCAAATTTGAAGTGGCTGAACAGCTCATGACTTCTCGTCCTTTATCTGCTTAAGGTTCCTTTTTTTTTTTTTTCCTGTGCTTTTACTGTCATTCTTTAAAAACTGGAAAAATCTCACCCCTCCCTGCCATAATCTTATCCTTGTTTCCTAACTATCCTAGCTAGCAAATTTGTTTTGAAAAATGCATTCTTAAAATCTGTGCTCCTCCTTCATTGCCTAACTAAAGATGCACTAGCAGTATCATTCCATATTCGCTGTCACCTTTTCAACTGATGTTTTTCCTATTTATGTGAATCCGCCATAAGAAAATCTTTCTCTTTTTATTTTCTCCGACTTGCAACAGGTTGTCTACTATTTTTCTGGTTTTTAATCTAAGAGACTGATGAAGAATCTTTATTCCATTGTTTCCACAATAGAGGTCTAGGTAATAAATTATCACTGTGTTGAGCAATTCAGTATATTTCAATAGGTATTGGAAAACAAACAAACAAAAAAACTCCTTTAATCCTCTTATGGCTGGTTTGGTGCTCCAAAATAATACTTACACCATGATGAAGGGTTTTGGGTTTTCCCATCCCATCCCCTGGTTGTATTGGCTTGGACACAATGTCAATCCAACATACCTGTATGGTGTTTAGTTGGTTTACAGCCTAGACAGAGGAGTCTTGTTATAACCTCATCTACTGTTTAGACATGAGTAATAATAATTGGAGACAGAGGCTCATGGGAATGTGGATTGGGTGTGACTGTAGGTGAAATCCTCACTTGGAAGATTTGGTGTTGGATTTCCTTTTGGTTAAACCATAGTGTTGTCCTTGGATGTCCCAGCTGTGTGTTCTGTCTTTCAGGCTGGTGGCAGTCTTAGACAGAGTTTCAGCCTCTGCTATCTGAAGTTGTTCTACTCTATTAACGTAAATAATTACTAAAGCAGGGGTTTACACTTGCCTCTTTAAGTAGTGTCCTTGGCTGCTTACTTATGATGAATATAATTTTTTCTAGCCTAGCTGTAGTGGGTTGACCACAGCCAGCAACTATGCATCTACCCAATTGCTCATTTACCCACTTCACTCCTCATGTCAGGATGGGGGAGATAATCAGAAAAAACAAAACCAAGAAATCTTGTGGCTTGAGATAAAGACAGTTTAATAGGTGAAACAGATCTGTTCACCCAAGCAAAGCAAAATAAGGAATTTATTCATTACTTCCCATCAGCAAGCAGATGTTCAGCTGCTCCCTGGACAGCAGAGCTGCATCATGCATAATGGTGACTTGGTCAGACAAATGCAGCAACTGAATGTCCTTCCTGTCTGCCTCCTCTCCCAAGTTTCTGTTGTTGTACATGTCATATGGTATGGGATATCGCTTTAGTCAGTTGAGATCAGCTGTTCTGGCTGTCTCCTCACAAACACTTGCCCACCCCTAACCTACTCACTGGGGAGCAACATGAGAAACAGAGGTGGCCTTGATGCTGTGCACAGCAATAGCCAAAACACTGGGGTGTTTTTAGTGCTGTTTTAGTCACAAATCCAAAATGCAGCATCATATTGTCTACTCTGAAGAAAGTTTACTCCATCTCAGCCAGATTCTGTACGTGGGTAAATAATTAAATGGATCTTTTCCTTTAGTTGCCATCTCTGTTAGCTTTGTGTAGCTTGCTGCCTGTGAATATCACGGTTGTGCCTGTTTCTGTGCATGTTTGGTGTGGAGACTACGGACATTTTGTAAGGGATTGAAGATTTCTCTAAGTGCTTAATTACCTAAAACAATTATGTGTTACCAACCTTAAGAGTGAAGCTGTAAAGGTAGTCTGAGAGAATAGCCAAGTACAGTCTTGTGTAGCTTCCATTCAGGCTTTGCATGTATTTTCCTTGTAATTCCTGGCAGTATCAAATTCCCTCCAAGATTCACAAGTGCATTCCTGAAGTTTCTGTTCTAATCTAATTTTTATTTAATTTGGTTGAAAGAAAGAGTTCCAATTAGATGCCTCTATAGCAAAGCTAAATTTGTTTCAATCTTAATTTATGGAACAAAAGACCAAGTCCTCCTCTTTTTGACTGTCTGCATTAGTGGGTATTGTGAGTCAATTAAGAGCAGATCTACGGCACAAATCACTCGGTGCAAAGACCTTTTTGTTGATGCTATGTGCATTTTGGAAGGGTTCATTTGCAGTAGTCCAGATCCTGCAGACTATTCGTGTTCATGTGATTCTCTCTGGATGTGCATCTTCTGATTTTTATTTCATTCAGGAAAAAAAATCCCAGTTTGTACACACTAAGACAGCTCTCCAGTGTGAACCAGATCCAAGCTGGATATGCAATCTATTTGCATCCTTTGTCTTAGGCATCAATGGTAAAAATTAGTTGTTCATTTCTGAGAGATCTGATACCTGTGAAGGATCTAAAGGGACTGACTGATGTTGGTGCAAGCATGTTGACCTTCCTGGCAATAGAATGTACTGTGCAACAACTGTGTGATAAAACTTGTGCTGGAGATAAAACATCCCTTGGCTGGTTCACCTGTGCGGTGAAACTGTTTGGTGTTTGACCTGTTCTGAACCTCTCTGGGATCAGGGTCCATGAATTTATAGGGCTTAAAAGCACCTTTTAGCTGTTTTCTAAGCTTTCTATATCTAACTTTTTGCTGCATGGCGTCTTACTGCTAGCAGAAGGGACAAAAAGTGCTTCTCCTCTCAGTTCTGATGATCAGTTATGCTGTAGTGCTGACTTTAGAGAACAGCCCAGGAAGTGCTATGTTGAGGAAACCCCTCAGGCTGCAGAAAGAACTGCCCCCCTCATCTGCTGTGTCCTGCCTCAATTAATTTATTACCTTAGGATGGTGATGCAAATACTTCCTCTTTTGCCCTAGGCTGTATGTGGCTAAAATCTGATGATTCATCTTAAAAAGTGTCAGGTTCTGAAATAGTTTCCTATGGGTACACTTTTTTTTTTTTTAAAGGAAGAAAAGATTTGTTGTGTTTGACTGACTCTGACACTTGTGGATGTGGTGTTTGACCCTACTTAGAAAGCAGGCAGCTGTGTGTCCCATTTTTAATATACTATCCCTATTTGCTTTCAAGGGAGCCATAGTATGTAATTCAATCTCATGAAAGTTGGTACTAGAATCTTTGAATATCATGACTTATATCTCTGGACTGCACATTAAGGATTTTATTAGTTTTTGGAGGAACAGATGAGCGGTCATATCCTTTTGTTGCACCTCCCAGCAACAACAGCTCTAAGTTTGAAGCATTATTGACTGGAGGGTCAGAATTAACAACACAAAAATTATATACCAGAAGAAATCCAGCCTGTTTTGCCATGGTAGCTTGATCATCCCTGTGTCTCAGGTGCTGCTGGATACTGCAGAATGATTGAAATCCTTATTTGAGTTGCTGAAGCTATGAGGGTTGAAAAACAGTAGTTGTCATACTCTATTCCATTTCTATTGAATTCCATTACTACAAATGTAGATCCAACTGCTCAATTCAAAGCCATGGCTTGTACACAGCACTGTCTTTTGTAAGTTCTGCACCTTGAGCCTTTGAAGTATTTGTGCAGCATGACTAATAATGTTCTTATTCTTCTTTCTCAGTATGTGAAGATTCACTGTGAAGGCTAGTATTATTGGCTTTGTTTGAATAGGTGTTACGGCTAAAATTTTTGCACTCTTAAGTGAAATATATTATGCTGAAAACTTGTCAAACATGCTCAATTTCTGTTACATTAAGAATTAATGAACAGCAGAAGACTATTTTCTATTTTTAACAAAGTTTAATTTCTTCTTGGTATCCCATTGTATTGAAATAGGTTGTAAGATGATATTTTGATTCCAGATAATACTGACTGAAGGGTCAGGACAAGAGGCCAGCCTAATTTCTCTTAAAAAGCGGTAATATCAATTCAAAGTTATCACTATTGGATGAAAAATAAGCCTGGGTTTTGTGTCTTCCTAGTCTCAGTCCTCTTCCTGTAGGCCCAGGTCTGATTCAAAGTTCACAGAAATCTTAAAGTGTCATGCAGCATTATTCTACACAGAGCTCATGTGGGAATCTGCTGCAAATGAAACGCAACTCCTGTCAGCTGTTTCTACTGTAGTTTCTAGATGCAAAAGTAAACCACAGCTTTTCCTTATAGAACTTGAAAATATAATGTACTTGACTCATATATGTACACTGCCTTTCAGATGGGGCTTTGATGTCAGAAGACTGTGGAATAATGGTATTTCATAGTCAATTTCAAATCAGTTTGGGAAGGGATGTTGTCGATCACAAGTAGACAAACCATCAGAACATCTGTAATCTTTTAAAACAGTTTTCCTTGATCATACAGTTGGAAAATAGCATAGCAATTTCACTGGCTAAAAAGCTGCAGTCTTCAAAAGGAGAAAGACAAAAATCCCAGTATTTGAAAAAGAGTACAGGAAAATTTAAAAAGAAACACTAATGACTGAAGGACTATGAAGATGATTAAGGAACTGGAGCACCTTTCATATGAGCAATCGCTGAGAGAGCTGGGACTGTTCAGCCTGGAGAAGAGAAGGCTCAGGGGGATCTCATCAATGTATATAAATACCTGAAGGAAGGGTGCAAAGACGATAGAACCTGACTTTTTTTTTTCGGTGGCGGCCTGCAACAGGACAAAAGGCAATGGGCACAAAGTAAAACAGGACCTACCATCTGAAACATCAGGGAACGCTTTTGCACTGTGACAGCAACCGAATACTGGCACAGTTTGGCTGGGGAAGTTGTGGAGTCTCCCTGCATGGAGATATTCAAGAGTCATCTGAACACGGTCCTGGGCAACTGGTTCTGGGTGGTACTGCTTGAGCAGGCAGTTGGAACAAGTGACCTCAGGAGGTCCCTTTCTGAGAAAATAAGTCCACAATTGCTATAATCCACAAACCCATTTCACAGAAAAGGAGTATTATTTGCATGTGTCCCACCCTTTTCTGTTTAGCAGGCAAGGCTCTTGAAAACACCTTTCTTTTGTCTGCTCACAGTGTCTGTCAGTTCCCACTTTGGGCTTGATCTGGTCAGTCTCATGTTTTATCCTCTGCTTGAGATAAATGGACTTAGCTGCTAATGTGTTCATACTCAATGCCAATCCTTCCTTATTGACCTTGGTGAAATGAGGAACCCATGGCTAGCTCTCAAGTGCTCATGACAACTCCCTTCATGCTTGGATGTGTATGTATATATACATTTCTATGTGTACACACATATATAAGTATTCCTTTATATGTTAGCATAAAAATGCTTACATGCTGACCCAAATGCCCTCACAGCCTTCCTGTCCTCTTAACCTGTAACTAGATTTACTGGATAGTTGACTGTAAGTGCTAGGAATGAGAGCTCTCTCTTTTAATGGCTTTGTGAAATGTCAGCAGTAATGGAATCCAATCATGATCTACATCTCTCAGGATTCCTGTAGCACGTCCTGTAGACAAATGATTTCTACTCCTATATTGCTCAGCCCCACAGTGCAGGGACTTTTTATTATTTTCAAGCAGAAATTAAGCTGAAGCCCACTTATATTTGCTCACTATTAGGTAAATGACACACTTGTTATTTAGACCTTTTTTTCCCACCTTGTTCACATCCTTCATAGTTATAGCTTATCATAGGCTTTAGATTAAGGTTTTAATGATACAGCTGGGTTTTTAAGGTATTCAGAGGAAGTGATACAAAAATGTGGTACTTTGCAAAAATCTATTTGTAACAGCTCCTTAGAAGCCATATGTGAGAGGACTATTGTTATGCTTGAGATCTCTACTTGAATACTGATTTAAAAAATTCTCTCCAGTGCATCCTTTTCTGTTGAGAGTGTAGTTTCAGTCTAAAATGCCACTCATACAGAAGAAAAATGAATACTCTGGCTTTTTCTATCATGGGTTTGGCTCTTTGTGCCTTCAGCCATACTTCGTATCTTCATTATTCCACCAGAACTTCTGAATTGTAGGAATTGTATGGACTCTCTAAGGAACTAATACTTCTTTTTACTGAATACCACTCAAGACTTTTAAAGTTCTGGATTTTTTTTATTAATTGAAATAAGTGGTATGTGTAAGATTCATCTTTTTTCATCTGAAAAGAGTATTTAAGCACTTGCAACAATCAAGCCACATGAAATCATAGAATCGTTCTGGTTGAAAGAGACTTTCAAGGTCATCAAGTGCAACCATTAACCCAGCACTGCCAGGTCACCACTAAACCACCTCACTCACAGCCGCATCTACACATCTTTTAAATAACCTCCAGGGATGGTAAATACACCACTTCTATGGGCAGCCTCTTCCAGTTCTTAACCAATTTTTTCAGTGAAAAAGGTTTCCCTTATATCCAATCTAAATCTCCCCTGGTGCAACTTGAAACAATTTCCTCTCCTCCCATTGCTTGCTACATGGGACAACAGACCAAATCCCATCTCTGCACAACCTTCTATCAGGAAGTTGTAGGGAGCAGTGTGGTCTCCCCTCAGCCTCCTTTTCTCCAAGCTAAGCAATGCCAGTTCCCTCAACCACTCCTCATAAGACTTGTGCTCTAGATCCTTCACCAGCTTCATTGCCCTTCTTTGGACATGTCCCAGCGTCATAATGTTCCTCTCATAGTGAGGGGCCCAAACCTGAACCCAGCATATCAAGGAGTGGCCTCAGCAGTGCTGAGTACAGGGGCATGATCACTTCCCCACTCCTGCTGGACACACTGGCCAGGATGCTTTTGGCCTTCTTGGCCACCTGGGCACAATACTGGCTCATATTCAGCCAGCTGTCCATCAATACTGCCAGGTCCTTTTCCACCAGCCAGCTTT
>NW_008595844.1:0-495 GCF_000691845.1 Merops nubicus
TGGCTTGTCATATATAAGAAATTGCAGTGACGCATTAAATGCCATTTGCAGCATCCTTCACATTGAAGCCAGTGTCTGTGATGGCACCCAACGGTAGAGGTTGGGGGGCAGCTATCCCGGGGATTGGGTGTCGGTAACGACAGCGTCCCTATGGTCCATGTCCTTGCGGCATCCTGCTGGTCCTTCTGATCGTCATGATCCTCTGTGGGGAAAGCTTCCTCGGTGGGGAAAGCTTCCCAAGTTTGGTTGCTAAGAAGCCATCTTTTATGCCAGGTGATGCACTTTGCTCCTCCTCTGTCCCATGGACTCCTGCCAGCCTCTGCCTTTCTCCTGTCAATCTTCACCGTCTCGAGCGAGGCGATCACGCATGCTCAAGGAGGAGTGCCCGCGGCGTGGTCTGCCTTAAAAGTGGGTAGCTTTGGGCCAGGAGCTGTGTTTTCACATTATAATGATATTATAATGAGCAAAGGTCACCTTAGTCCGTGATTTCTTTAT
>NW_008595844.1:745-4022 GCF_000691845.1 Merops nubicus
CAGACTCTTGTCAAGATGTTACCCAAAGTTTCAGGGTACCTGATTGTCCAAGTCTCTGATGACAAGGTTGAGACAATATTCCTTTTCTGACGGACTCTTACAACATATAACATTCATAAACAATTAAGTAGATACTTATACAACGGTATTTTTAGGAATAATTAATATCCATTTAATTATGTTCATGTTGGGGCAGATACAGTGAGCAATGTTTCAGTAGAAAGTCCTACACTGAATTCAACAAGCTTTGACCTGAGCTTAATATCTGTATTTTGACACTTGGTTCCTTAGCTGAACAGGACAGATATAAGATTGGAAGCAGTTGAGGAATCCATTTAGTCTCCTCTCAATGGGTTGAAAAGTAATGGGTAAATTCTTTCACAGAGCCACCATCTGCCCAAATAAAAAAAAAAAAAAAAAGGTAGACCTTCTTCATTTTGCTCTCATCAATCAACCCCTTCCTTCCCACCTTCCCCAACCCCAAGCCCTCTCTCAGGAAAGTGAGACACAGGAAAGAAGAGGGTGTCCATTAGATAAATGTCTTTACTGACTGCTGAGTCAGGTCAGATAGATTTCTCCAAGGATGACACAGTACAGAAAGAGTTACTTATCAGGGAGGGTAGATTTAGATTATGCAAGGTTTGAAAGCTTGCTCATCACATAATTGCTGGAATTTTCTTATTGTCTTGTCTCTAACCTTATTTTCTCCATTCCAAAGGGTTACATTATAATAATGTTTTCCTTTTTTTTTCAGTATGGTTTAGTCAGTGAGCTGACACAGCACCAATTTTGCTTCCATACTGCTATAGCAAAAAATTCAACTGAAGAGCTCAGTGTAACTAACAGTATCTCAGTTGCCCCATTGTATACCAACTCAAAATAGTCTCTAGCCTAACAAGTACAATAAGTGAACATTAAGGACAAAAAATTATCTATAATCTCTACCAATCTGCTAATAATGATATTCTTTATATACAGAATAATGCTAGATTTAAGTTTGTTTTGAGTGGGGTCCTGTGGGAGGGACAATGGGGAGGGTTAGCATATACCTATTTCTAAGCAACATAATCAGCATAAAAAATGTTGCACTTTTCCTTTCAGAAGGTTTGTCAATACCTTAAAAAGAATTTGTACAGGGCCAACATACTTATTAAAATTCACAAGGTCTTAACTTACCTGTCTGTGCCACCAACCGACAGGCTGTTTTTTATCTGTTCCCTTTTCTACAATCTCATTCTCACATGAAAATTTTTGAATGTGATAAATAGAAAAATTATGTCAATTTGATTTCTGTGTCCTTTGTTTTTTTTACTCTGCCAATCACGTGATCCATATTACACATCTGAAGCCCTTTGATTTCCTTCTTTTGTTCCACTTATCGTTTTTATTGTATATATACACACATCTCCCTCCACACACACACACATTGTGCGTTCAAGTCTTGACACATTGCACTGACAAACCCCTCAGATTACCACATATAGATAAACAGATTACACTGAATATGTCATAGCTCCTTTATTCAAATAGTTCTTAAGCTTCAGTGTCAAGAGAAAATAAATTGTGGCTTTTTATTATCCCCAGTCTTATTATTATGAGAAAATGACTTGAAGTGCGAAATCTTTTCATTTCTTAGTCATAGAAACTCCTTTTTTTCCCCCCATAATGACATGCTTTGTTGTTGTTGTTTTAAAACTGCTTTTCTGAACTCATTTAAAATGTATAAAGTTAGAAAATATTCAGAAATTTAAAGCAGTATTAACTTAACCTTTCCTGATATTACAAAAGGTATTACAGAAAGGAAATAATTCTCAGACATGGCCTAAATCAATATTGGTAAAGCCAGCCTTCTTCCTAAATATGTGTTCCCCAGTGCTTAGTGACTTTGAATTTGGTCTCAAAGTACCGATATCTTCACATTATTAAGGTCAATTGAAACTTTGGCATTGACTTTAATGGGAACATAGTTTTAAAATATTTATTTATGTTATACTCTATCTGCACACCCCTCCCTCACTATTAGAAGCTGTGCCTAATGCTGGTGGGCATCCTGAAGGGACTGCTAAATGATAAAAACAAATACAGGGAAGGTTGTCTTTTGAAAGTAGCCTCGCATTACTATAGATCAAGTTGTACAACAGTGTGGTGAAGTGTTATACCTCTTGACCACTAGCTAAAATTTGTTGAGCTTGTTTCTAAAGTGTTTTCTAAATTCTGGAATATTCTGTTTTATTCTTTTTCTACTGCAGGGGAAGTCTTGCTTCTTCCTCTGACATTGTCACTACACTCATACCCTGCTGGCTAGCTTTCTGTATCATTTACCACTGCTGCAGGTGTTTTGTTGTCTAGGTAACATATTCCATTCCTTTCTACTTTTGTTCTAAAAAAGCCATGGGTCCCTCTTTAGTGTATATCTATGTTCCTGGAGATGGACTGAGCTTGTTGTCTGATTAAAGGGACCAGAAGTAGCTCTGGTCCTGAGGTGAAACTACAGATTGTCTTTTTTTTTTTTTTTTAAAGTGAGCCAACCAAACCCACCAAAATGTTGCTAATTATTAAATTTGGTTTATTAGGTCATAGACATATTTCTGAAACAAAATACTTCTTAAAATAGGAAGGTTAAATGAAGCTATCGAAATAAATCTTCCCCAGGCCCACAGTGTCTGGGTAGGATGATTTCATTCTCCAGCCTCGCTTTGTAGCCCAGCACTTTCCCTGTTTTCTGAACCAGTCCCTGCTGTCCCAAAGAGGTTCCAGTGCAGAAAAATCATCTTTCTACACTTAATTCAGGAAGCATACACAGGTAAATATTATGTATGATTATGGTCTTGATCTGTTTTTGTTGATCCTGTGTTGCAAAAACCTGTGCAGTGGACTTCTGCTTGCTGCTTGCAGTTCCACTGTTATACTCTGAATTATAAGAGCTTCAAAATGTTACCTGCATTTTTAATAGTAGAAACAGATATCCTTGTGTCACAAACCAGTACCGAAGGGGCACTGGGTCAGGGCATTTGTGACTTTAGTTGGGAAAAAAAAACTGAGGCCAAGACACACACGTGGCACTCGCCTCCCAGGAGAAAAACAAATCAAAGCCCCTCATCACGCTCAATAATCAATGCCGAGACCACGTGTATATATATATATCCGAAAAAAAAAAAATATTTCGGTGAACAAAAGCAAAAGGGAAAAATAAGCAAAGGGAAGGAAAAAAAACCGGTAAAGTCTCCATCCGGAGACTGAGAATCAGAAATCACTTAAATCTGGCACTCAGGATGAC
>NW_008595845.1:0-10249 GCF_000691845.1 Merops nubicus
TAGGGAGCAGCACTCCGCCGGTGGGGGCTTCAAGTGCACGTCCGAGCGATTGCCTGTGGCGAGCTGAAAACCGGGAAGCAAACGGTCATCAAAGCCGCGCTCGGTATTTAACAAACGCGTCCTCCCCAAAATGGCAGCATCCTGACCCGGCCCGGTGGGCCAGCGGCGCCCTGCCCCTGCTCACCCCCCAGCCGTCCCACCGGAGAGCCTGGGCGGCGCCGGTCGTGGGCGTCCCTGTGTCCCATACGTGAGGTCCGAGAGGAGGAAGCATCAAAGTGCCTGTTTGAAACGCAATGACTGCGAGCCGAGGTGCAGAGCGAGCCCGTTCTGCTGAAGGGAGGGCAGGGAGCATCGCAGAGAATGAGCTGTTTGTGTTTGGGGGTGATGGGAAGCCTTTGGAGAGAAGAGACCTGGACAAGGCAGGAAGCTGTGACCAGAGCAGGGAGGTGACGTATTTTCAGGAGTCGAGAGAATGTGACTTTAACTCATTGCAAAGAAGGGATTCACTCATCTGGTTAACAACTGTCCCCAACAGACTGTACCTAACGTAAGTTCAGTGCTCAGGACCTGCACCCTGGGTGATGGCAGTTCTTTGGTACTGAGGATCAGACAGGACCACATTGCTTCTGATCCTCAAGAGGTCAGAAATTGCTTTTCGTGTGACTTGGAGGCAGGACAAGGAGCAGCAACCATTCTGCTGTTTGCTTGGGAGTCCTCCGGAGCCAAGGGCAGGTGCCCAAGTGTAGATGGCTTTGCCCCCACCTGGTTCATGCAGGGGGGTCTGCTGGGGTGGCCCTGCCAAAAGCAGCAGCATAAAGAGAGACTTGTGCAGGAGCTGCTGAGGCATCACCAGGAGGATGAGAAAGGAGATGGGTCCCTACAGAAGAAAAGGAGCCAGGGGAGTGAGGGGTGATGTGCATTTGTGTGGAGTCCTTTTGAAAAGCTGCTCGACAGGGGTGGGACGTGGGGCAGGAGAGGGGGAGAGCAGGGCAGTGGAGAATGGAGACAAAACCTGCAGCATGGGCTGGGGAGGAGGGCCCAGGGTTCTGTGTTCAGAGCTGCTGTTGACTCACAGCTGCAGCCATTCGCAGGGCGAAGCTGGCTTTGTGTGGAAGTGTCCTCTTCAATCGTCATCAAAGGGCTCTGAAGGTGGAGTCTGGTCTCATTACCAAATGCAGCAGGGCCTGCATGAAGTAACACTTCAGAGTGGCTGTTGTGACCTCGTGGCCCCAGCCCTCTCCTCGTGCTGAAGAGCAGTTGCATATTGTCTCTCATTCTGTGGGGCTTGCACCACGGGCTCTTCAAAGCTGTTAGAAGTTACATGTGTTTGGTTTTGTGATGCCTGGTCCACACAGGTTTTATCTGCAACCACCACACGTTAGAATCACACTCCAGTGTGGTGCTAAGGGAAGAGTTTTTGCCTGAACTTTTGTTACCTCCATGTGGGAAGTTTGAAGATCAGTTGATGCATTTTGACTGTCACTGGACATAAAAACATCAAAGATCTAAGAAACTGTCTCGGGGGGTTTCTCAGGGGTGGTTCTTGCAGGGCTGGCTCCTGGGTGCCCCGGCAGTGTCTGTGATGTACCCTCCTCTCTGCTCTGTACGTGAGGCTGCTGCGTAGCCACAGCCCCACTGACACCCCTGGGGATTCATCAGGGCACCAGAAGATCCCCTGCCTTGGATGGCACTGGTCTCTTGCAGCGCCTGGTTCTTCCCTCTGCCTCTGGAAGAAGAAAACAAGCTGTTGCATCAAGGGCCTCTGCTGCTGCCTGTTGCTCCTGGCTCTTCTCACGTCCCGTGTGTGTGCAGCCTTGCTGTGGAGAAGCCAAGAGCTGTCTGTTGTAGCTGCTACACGGCATTAGGCCTCTGGTCAAAGTCTTAACAGGTAAGGTGGTGGAGTAATGGCATCAAGAGACCAGTCTGGGGGGAGTGGGGAGCCCCAAACTATTCCAGAGAGGACATGACAAGATTCAGAACTGGCAAAAGACAGCCTGAGAGCAGGGCTCTTCTGTTACATGCTCTCTCCACAGGATGATTTGCCCTTTAAAGTTCTGCAGACTGGTATCTTACAAAGACTGAACCTTTAAGGACATTTTGTGTTGTTTTTTTTTTTCAATAAGCTGTGATTTCCTGTGCTCCAGCACACTCCTTGTGGCCCTGAGTAAGCTGAACATGCTGCTTCTTGGTCGTTCTGAAGTGCTTACTACAATAGTAGTGCTTATAGTGTTACTTTGCCTCGTTCAATACTGGAAGCCATTTACATTAGTAATTTGAATCCTAGGAACAGCAAATAGCTTGGTCTGAAAGCAGCCCTACGTGGAGCTGTTACAGGTTCCACAGAAGAAGCATTAAGAAAAGCCAGATATTATTTTCACTTATTCTACAGACACCTGCAAATGAAAATACTGTGGCTGCTTGTTCAAACCAAATACTTTGTCTTCAGAGAATCGCTTTATTACAGGAAAACATTCCTAAGCATGGAAGTGATGGAATCTTTTCCACAGTGATACTCTGCTGAGAGGAGTGAGTGTGGTATTGGACAGCCTATCATCATCCTCAGCTGACACTAGTCTTGGCAAAAAGCAAGTTACTTCCAGTTAAATACTACTTTCAGATACATAGACAACTTGATGCATCTCAAGTGAGGTAAGTCTGTACCCACCTTCAGTGGAAATCCTGCCTGGACAGAGCTTGCTGTTGGTCTGCTGACCAGAGTGCCTCAGGAGTAAAGCCAGAAGATTGTCCTTCTCAAGGGTTAAAGAACTAACAAAGCTTAAATTGCAGTGAGGAAGGCTTTGATTAGTGAAAGGCAGTGGAGTAGCTTGTAGAATCCCCATCCTACCATAATTAAATGCAGTAAAAATTGTTTTTTAAGAGGACCAGACAATGTGTAGAGCATTTGAGTTCCAGCTGGTCCTGCCATGGCAAAATGGGAAGAGTTGGGCGTTGTTATGGCACTTGTGTGCCTGCTTCTTGCAGTTCTGCAGTAAACCACGGAGGGTGAGTTCTAGTGCTTGAATAATGGGTAAATGTTGAATCTTGCACTTCACTGACCTAACAGCCTTCACTTTGGTGGCTTACAAAGTTCAGCAGTACCTTTAGTTACAGGAGGAAAGGTGCTTCACATGTAGCAGTTCCTGTCAATGGCCGCAGCCCATGGATATTGAACCAACAAAGATACATTTAATGTACAGCCAGGCAAGATGCCCAGCACTCTTCTTGCCTGGGATTAGCACTGGAGCTCCTGAGCCTGCTCATGATCACCCCCAGGCCCATCTGACCAGGGCTGTGACATGTCCTGAGATGTGGCTGTGCCCAGGCTGGAGTGGCACCACTGCATTTACTGGCCCTGCCCTGGTCTGCCAGTTCTCAAAATACTAATTTAAAAAAAAAAAAAAAACACCAACCACCCTTTCCAGGGACAAAGGTGCTCTAGAGAAAACAGTTAAAATACCTACAGCCTCCTTCTGCTGAGCACTCTGATGGTCCTCAGCCCTGCCCACCAGAGGGTCAGGCTCAGGGCTGCTCCTGGAGTAGGGAAGAAGCTGCACTGTTGCTACCTGATCACCTGCCTTGCTCTGCTCTCAGAGCTGGTTTAATCGAGCAACATTTGCATCCATTTAACCAGCAGCAGCCTTAAGTTCTGCCTTCTAAATACAGCCTGCAACAGTTTGTGACCTTCTAAGGTTCACTGAAGATTTTAGATGTTTAACTGAACAGGAATCAAACACAGCCATGCTTGGCAGAGAATTCATTTGGCTTCCCCAGCATGTTCTGGTAACCCAACTTGGTGCTAAGGTACAGTGATGGCAGGAGATGAAGGTTTTAGCTGTGGGATTTGGTCATAGTAGTTAGTGTTCTGTCTAAAATGATTGAGCAGTAAAATAAAGACTGTCATGTCTGTCAAGCTCAAGTCTTGCAGCTGTTTTCTCAAGCTGCCCGGTCCTGAGAACTTTACTTGTGTTGGTAACATCAATGCAGTCACAAATAATGGAAATGAAGAACAGTGTTACATTAGCTGGTGTGATGATGGCCAACATTCATCCCTGCGTAGGAATGGCTTTGCCTGGATACAATTAAAAATATGTAACTGGTGAAATCCCTCTAGACCCTCCCTGATGACTGGAATGTTGCACTGTTCTTCAAAAAAGGCCAGAAGGTCCATTGGAGACACGGCAGAGGCCTAAGGGTGTCACTTGAGTCCCTGGGAAAGTCATGGAGGAAGTAATTTCAGAGCATGGCTTTGGGCACATGTGGGAGGTGGTGGTGAGACAGTCAGCATGGACTTACTGAGGGCAAATCATGCCTGACACCTGCCTTCTGCAGGAACTTTGTGGACAAGGGAAGGAGCAGCAGGTGTTCTTCATCTCAACTTCAAGGCTTCAATGTTCTTCAACCCCAGTTGGGATGTTAAGGCCTGGATAACAAGGTGGGCAGGAAAAAATGGTTGGATGTTCAGGCTCAGCATCCTGGGTCAAAATGCTGGGCTTCACCTGGAGCTGGGATACCACAGGGGTCTGGCCTGGAGCTTGGCCTGATATCTTCCTCAAGGGCCTGGAGGCAGCAGCAGGTGCCCTGTTAGCAGGTTGGTGGAGGACACCAGAGGGGGAGGACCAGTCACTACACACAGGCAGGGCTGCCATCCAGAGGGACAAGACAGGCCAGGCAGGAGCCCAGGGGAATTCAAGAGGGGGAGGAGCTGAGTCTTGGTCTGCCAAGGGAGAAGCCCTTGCCCTGGGGGAGTGGCTGGAGTGGCTCTGGGCTCCTGGCAGGCCAAAGGCTGAGCATGAGCCAACAGCTCTCAGGCTGGCTGAACAGGACCAGAGCCTGTTGATGAGGAGTATCCCCATCAGAAGTCTCAGAGGCAGACCTTATTGCAGCCTTTGAATACTTAAAGGGGCATATAAGGATGAAGACAATATTTTTAGCAGGGCCTGTTAAAAACCATTGCCTTTAGTTGTAACTAAGGGCAGATTTAGACTAGGTACAAGGAAGAAATTGTTTACAGTGAGGGTGGTGAAATTCTGGAACATGCTGCCCAGAAATGTGGTCAATGCCCCATCCCTGGAAACATTCCAGGTGAGGTTGGACAGGGCTCTGAGGGTCCTGCTCTAGGTTCCAGGCATCCCTGCTCCCTGCAGGGGGGTTGGACTAGACCTTTAGAGGTCCCTTCCAACCCAAACCAGTCTGTGATTCGATGACTTGGCAGTCTGAGAGCAGTCAAGCACTGGAAGAGGTTGCCCAGAAAGGTTGTGCAGTCTGTGCTGAGAGGTTTTCAGGACCAAAATGGAGAAACAGTTCTGAGCAACACAAACGTTTCACAGGCAGGGGTGAAGCCAGCTCCTTGGGGTCCCTCAGAACAGCAGTGATCCTGGGATCCAGAACATAAGGGCAGCAAGAGGCAGCTGAACAGCAGCAGCACTCACAACTCCAAATCCAGTTAAGTGCTGTTAGTAGAGAGCTGTTGTTCCACGCTTCCACCCTTAAGACTGTATGCTGAATAAAAAAACATAGTAAACTCTTCTGCTTAGAAAACACTGCTGCTCTGAAGGAACTCTGACTCAACAAGCAATGACACAAACTCCAAAGGCAGAAATCCTGTCCCTCAGAAGATGACTCTGACAACAATTTTTTCCTGAGAAACCTACTGGTCCCAGATAACTCCAAAGAGGGCAAGGAAAAGGACAAGAGCAGTGTTACAACTTTTCTTCACACACGTTGAAATGAAACCAGGTTTCTCAGGAAGAAACTGTCACAGGTGTTCTCACATTCTCTTTCAGCTGGTACAGGCACAGGTACATGTACAGAAAGGAGTCGTTCACCATGAACATCACTTGTTCAATACTAACGTATGTTGCAGGAAGTTACTAAAAAGCCAGGACTCTGTAGCAGCTAATTCCTTAAGTTGTTTATTTATCATTGAAGAAACACACAGCAGCAAGTTCTGTGTTGGCTTCAGTACGACCAGATCGTTAATCGTTGTTACCGCACCCCAAAACTGAAGTCAACACAACCATTACTACAAACCACTGTTTTGGAAAGGGAAAGAATTGACCCTGAAGACAAAGAATTGGGGGAAAACTCAACAATTTCTCCAAAACCACACATTTTAAATATGACAATATTTATAAATCCTTGAAAGGCATGAATGATCCAGTACTGGAATATGCAGTTGAGATATTGGCAACAGAAAACTCATCGGCGGATGCTTCCCAAAACACTCCAGCTGTAAAAGCTCCGAGTTCTGTGTCCAAACACTGCAGCAGCAGCAGCAGTTACTGGAACAAGGACTTGCAAAGAGCCTCAGAGGCATCATGTCTTCAAGTTAATCTACAGAAAATAGCCTGTGTAGCCCGTGTTCGTAACGCTTATGGTACTTAATTCAAATTTAAACAACTTACCGAATTTAGATAGTGATAAAATACGTCTCCCAGAAACCACCTGCCCTCAAAGATAGCTATGTAAAAGAGGGCTTTTATATATTTTTTTGGCTAATTATGGAAATTCATTTAGCTCTGCTTTTTCAACAGCTCCACTGTGTGAACAGAGGTGTTTTCAAATGCATGTTCTGTGACGATAATACCCCATTCCAAATTAAGAAAGGCTAAAAATAAAAAGGTCAGGCTGCTTTGGTGCGAGATAGAAGCAGTACTCAAGACAGCTTTTGGGCTTGCTTCTTTTTATTTTAGCAACAAATGACCCATGAAATAAGCATAATTTGAAATTTCAAAATCTGGCTTCCAATTTCCAACCTTCTGCTGTGAGTTTTGTGCATGATCAATCTATACGAGTAAGTAATTCAAGCTCATGCTTTCATGTTACTTCAAAACATTTGTTAAAGAATTCCAATTCAGAATGTTTATAAGCACAAATATAATCCATGGATTCGATCAAATCAAAGCTAAAACATTGGTTAAACTCTGTGACTTTCACTTAACGTCGTACAGTGGTCCACCCTTCCTCATCTGTCTCGTTTTTAGTACGGCGTACGGGCTCACGCTCCTTTTCTGTTTTCCAGGAACCTTTCTCCTTCTCCCCCTCTCTTTCTCGATCCTTGGAGGCTGGAGGGGGAGCAGCAGCTGGAGGAGCAGCAGGAGCAGGAGCCGACCGCCGCACCGTTTCCCGCTCCTCTCCGCGTTCTTCTCTCTTGTCGTCAGCACGCCGCCAGGAGCTGGCTGCAGAGAGACAAGGAAACAACCCTGGTCACGCTCCACCAGCAGCCTGCAGGAGTTCAAACACACCCACCCCCAGCACCAAGGCTGATTCAGGGAGGCTGGCCAGGAGGTAAGAGGATGATGACAGCCAAGCGCACAGTCTAATTTTCTAGTGAAGCAATGGACAGGAGCTACTGGAGCCTCTTCTCAGAGTCAGGCTTGTGAGCAAACCAAGTGTCATCTTTAACACAGTAACTGCAATAAGAAGGTTCTATTGATATACATGTTTTTATGATGTAAAAGTGTAGTCTTGTATTATTATCAGAATTAAAAGTACAAAAACGTCTCCTTAGAAATGACTGAACCCTGAAAACACAAAAATATCAACCTAAAAACACTGGTGGAAAATGTTTAGGTTGTTCACTGTCTCAAAAGACAGCAAATTGCTCTTCAGCCTACTGAAATCAGAAGTAAAAATGGCACTGGATTACACAACTCCACTGGCAACAGCATTCACTGTGTGAAGAATTGTTCATTTCCACCAAAAGGATGCTAGGAATTCTCTGCCCCAGCTCTGTGTGAACAGAGCCGTGTCCAATACCAAACCAGATAGTCAAGTATCAAAGATTCTTAATACATTAAAATAAATAAGCACGAAGTCTCCACATGGAGAACCCTCTGCCTTTAGCTGAAGCCCTGAAGGTCATGTCCACGTGGGACTCTGAACATCAGAATGCCAGAACTGGGAGATGTGGTAGCTCAGGGTAAATGTATTTGCCGTGACTGTATTTTTAGAACATAGCAAAGGATTAATAAAGGTACATAATTAAAACAGGTTAAGGTATGTAATTAAAATAGGTTATTCATCAAAATATGTAATGCTAATAGTGTGAAACCCATGTGGCCTTGTTTGGAAATACTTCCCTCACATTTTAATGGTTTTAAGAAATCAGCCAGAAATTACTTTCTGGGATGTCTATCTTGACAATTTACAGACAAGAATTTCACTCACCCTGAATGTAATCTTTCCACAAAAACTGCACACTTAAAATGCCACTATGCCAGAAAAGAGTACAGCCAAAAAACAGTTGAAATTCAAGGAAGAATTCTCAAGTACACTGCAGCTTCTATTACTTTGCTTACGCAAAGGAGTTTAAGTGGCTGAGAATCCAGCTTGCTCTGACGGAGCTAAGATGGGCCATGATGGGAGCAGCACAAGGCCCTACCCCAGCTGTAAGGCTTTAGGAACATGGGATACACGTACGTTCTTCACGGTCAGGTCTGGGTGGGGGTCCTCTTCTGACGGGTGGTTCTCTGTCATCAGTACGTCGATCTCTCATGTCACGGCCACCTCTGTCCCATTCTTCACGACGACCTGAATCTCTCCAGCTAGAAGTTTCCTCAGCTGGTCCTCTCCTCCAACCGGCGTCATCCCTTTTGCCATTCAAAACAGAAAATAAGACTAAATGTTAAGATTTTACCTTTGCTATGGAAAGAAGCAGTAATAAATCACAACATAGATATTTTCAGGCCCAGTGGGATCTCTTTTACTGACACACTTCCAAGAGCACTTCTGTTTCTCCAGAGCCTAACATTAAATTCTCTTGATAACAGGTTAAAAGAAAAAGAAAAAAAAAAAAAAAATGGAAACAAAACAGCACAAAAAAACCAACCCACAACATTAAAAGCAGTAAAGCATTCTGGGATTCCTTCTGTAAATAGCTAATGTTGTCTTAAAAATAACAAACCAAGGGCCCAAATTGCCACTATCCATTTACTGCCTTCAAGTGCTTAATTTCCTACAGACCAACCACTGTTCCTTTCACTCAGCAATGTCACATTATTTCTTTATCAGCAGGGCACTTTGTTTTGGAACAGAAACATTCCAGAAGCATTTCAGCAGCGAGCTCAGACCTGGGACGCCGGTAGCGGTCGTCTCGATCGAAGTCTCTCTCCCGGTCGAATTCCCGGTCCTTCTCGTTCTCCTCACGCTCCTTGTCTCTGTCCCACTCACGCTCCCCGGCAGGTCTGGAGTCCCGGGGAGGCCCCCAGCTGTCCTCACGAGCCTTTTCTCGTTCTCTCCAGCCCCCTGCCAGAAACACAGTCAAAGGATTTGTGACTGACCTCTGATCTCTCTGCAGACAAAGAATCCTTTGCTTCCCTCGCAGTAACTGGTTCTTCAGGTTTGTATCCCTTAGGATCAAATTCAAGATGCTGGAAGAAGCATCCACAGTGAGCAGGAACCACAGACAGAACGGCAGGAACTGCTTCATCTACAGTGACAGAGACCTGGCCTGCCAGCTGCCTGGAACAGTTCCATCGAGCTGGTGACACCCTGAAGCTTCTGCTCAGAATCCACAAACCCCCCAAGGGTCTCAGGCAAAACCAGTGCAGGAAGATGTAAAAGGAGGAGCTTGGTACTGGATTCCTCCATGAAAATATACACATGAGGGGATCTTAGACAACCAAATTTTTTAAGAATTCAGTACTTCTTGAAGCACTACTTCAAAATACAGTTTACCATCTCCTTACAGAGCGCAGCCTGCAATGTCACTCACTTATCTATTAATGGGAGTCCTTTATTATGCACCTTGATTTTCTTTAAACTCCTGTTTAAGAAAGGAGAAAAGGAAAAGGAGGCAGCTGTCAGAGTGTGAGTTTTGAGCTTTTCTACAGGTGTCAATTACAGAATTAGTGTCTGTAAAAGTTGATGTGGCACCTGTGAATACATAAATCCAACTAAAAAGAACCAGGAAATCCAAATAAGATATAATGTCTTCAGCAGTTCTGAAAAGAATCAGAAATTGTTCTTCTAGTCACCATCAACAAGATGCAAGACTAGAAATAAACTGCACAACAACGGAGTAATTCTGGTTGTCAGGCACCTGAGAAGGTCTTCTAGTCCAAATTCCTGCTCAAAGCAGGTTTTTCAAGAAAGGGAGACAGAAAAGCAGAAAAAGGAATGGTAAAAACATGAATGTTTTTGTACACATAAAAAAGGTTTATCAAAATTAGTCCCACTCGAATGACTATCAAAATCCTCCTTAGAAGAAAGTTCATTTCAGACACATAGAAAAAGGGGGCAGGGAAAG
>NW_008595845.1:10280-10754 GCF_000691845.1 Merops nubicus
GTGCTAACCTAGTGTGAAGGTTGCTGTCCCATCAGAGCATTCAACTTGGATGTTCTGGGTTTTGCACACAAGTGAATTACCAGCATCACTATGTGACCTTTAGGTACCTTCCAGGCAAAGCAACAGACACTGCTGCTTATTTCATTTTATTCCAAATTCAACCAAATTGAAAGGTTTAAAATTGTACTAAGTGAAGCTGTGTCCACATGAGCCAAATTAATCCACATGTTCTCAGAGGTGATTCTCCCATCTCTGGCACCAAGTAAATTACATCCATTATCTACTAGGTGAACACATGCTTTGGAGGGAAGATTATTGTACAGTTGTATTTTACCTGGTTTACCAAATGGTCTCCAAGGACCTGGCCTTGAGTCCTCGCCGCTCCGCCACGGACCCCGGTCATCATCTCTTCTGGAGAGCCTGTCATCATCTGCACTACGCCACGGTCCCCTGTCGTCATCCATGCCACGCCTG
>NW_008595846.1:0-776 GCF_000691845.1 Merops nubicus
CTCCTCCCTGCTCTAGAGGGAGCAGAATCATTGGTGGTTTACCACTGGGGCAAAATTTCTGTACCACATCTATGTACATTGCCAAATTCTGCTTGAGCCTCCCATGCAAGAAATGAACAGAAGCAATACATACAGAAAAGCAGACGCCCCTGCTGTGCTGTAGCCCCCCCAAAATCACAAAGTGCCCTTAGATCTGATTATTGCAAATGGGCAACAGCTAAGGGCTGGTTTGTTTGCTCCACCCCTGCCTGCTGGAGGCTCTGTCTGCACTCTCCATAGCTGCTTCTGTGCTAACCTCAGATCCCACACTTTCTAGAGGAGAGAGGACCTTGACTAGTCCTTCACTCTCTTAAGCACAGGTCATCAGAAGGGAAAGGACACCTAATTATATCTGAGGAAAATCCTGAAGTATTTCAGAGCTCTGCTCATATGAATAATGCTTTGTACTATTAATCACTTTGCCTTTCAAAAAGTTTGGGGGGAAAAAAAAACACCCAAACCTGGATCTAAGCTTGTTCCACTCTCTGTCTGTTCTGTACCTCTAAAAGAGGTGCAGGAAAATTCCTAGAAGTCCACCTAGAAGTCAAGTCTTCTCACACTGGGAAGCTTTGCTCTTGGTGCTCTGCACCTTGCTGCCTTCCTCGCTCTTTGCTTACACTGATGGCTGTTCCTGCACCAGCAGAAACACCCTGTGCCCTGGTGCTTGCAGCACTACTGTTACTGTGGGACCTCTTCTAGTGTGGGAGCTTCCCACATTGTGAGAACTCCCCACACTG
>NW_008595847.1:0-203 GCF_000691845.1 Merops nubicus
TCCTCAGGGATCAGTTTGGGGACTGGATTTGTTTAATCTCTTTATCAATGCCCTGGATGAGGACAGCGAGTGCACCCTCAGGAAGTTTGAAGACAACTGCAAATCGAATGGGAGTGTTGGTCTGCTCAGGGGTTGGGAGGCTCTGCAGAGGGGGCTGCACAGGCTGCAGCAATGGGCTGCGCTCAGTGGGATGAGGTTGACGA
>NW_008595847.1:436-721 GCF_000691845.1 Merops nubicus
GTTGGACAGGTTACCATGATGGGGTCACCCCACATTCCCAGAGAACAGGGTTAAGACTCAAACAGAGTCAAGTCCTGAACCATTTATTTTATACTTAGAACATAAGGAAAGGGAGGAAAGGGGGAAGAGGAAGAAAAAGGGGAAAAAGAGAGAGAAAGACAGAGAGATCATCACCACTGCCAGTCTCAGTGTGTTGTCACCTGTGGGTCCACCAGCACAGTGAGACTTGGGTCCAGTGGGGATGGGAGGACCAGAGCAGCAGGAGAGGATCTTTCACAGCCCGGG
>NW_008595847.1:731-997 GCF_000691845.1 Merops nubicus
CCCCACCCTCGACGTTGAACCATCGTGGTGCTTTCTGGGCTGCTCGGAGTGTGCTGACTGGAGGGGTTCCCACCCCAGGGAATCAGCCCCAACTCCACAGCTCAGGGACACCTCGTCCTTGCCCAAGTCCCCTTGCAATCACCAGCAGTGTTGAGGTGTTCTTCGTGCTCTGCAGTTCCTCACAGTGGGCAGTCAACTGACCATGAGCCAGCGTGTGCCCAGGTGGCCAAGGGCATCCTGGCCTGGATCAACTGTGACCAGCAGCA
>NW_008595847.1:1251-1820 GCF_000691845.1 Merops nubicus
GAGGTGGGAGTTGGTCTCTTCTCCCAGGTTACTAGCAATAGGACAAGAGGAAATGGGCTGAAGTTGCCCCAAGGGAGGTTTCTTTTGGAGATTAGGAAGAATTTCCTTCCTGACAGAGTGGTGGGACATTGGCCCAGGCTGCCCAGGGAGGTGCTGGAGTCCCCAGCCCTGGAGGACTTCAAAAACCACATAGCTGTGGCACTTGGGGACATGGTTTAGTGGTCATGGGAGTGTTGAGTGATGGTTGGACTTGATGATCTTAGAGCTCTTTTCCAACCTTAACCATTCTATGATTCTGCTCTGCTAGGCAGCTCCCAGGAGTCAAACTGAAGCTCAGGTGACACGAAGCACTCCAAGCAGAGCTGTTTTAGGTGACTGAAGCCCAGCTCATTTAGGACCTGAAGGCAGTGACTATGCCTTAAAACTTGAGGCAAGAATCAGCTCTGCAGTCGTGTGGACATTGCACTGGGCCACAACACTGCAGGGATGGATGCAATAAACCTGCTGAAGCACAGGAAGGGACCCAGTCACAAAGATGATGGGTGCCAGGAGGCTTCTCACCCAAAGTA
>NW_008595848.1:0-10431 GCF_000691845.1 Merops nubicus
TATGATTCTATGATTCTATGAAAGTGGACCCAGCAGTCCTCTGCTGACCTGGATTTCACAGCACTTTGGATGTAGGCTCCAGGTTTGGCTCTTCACAAAGAGCTGGGGAGCACAGGACTGCACATGGAGGATGGCGTGGGCCTGTAAGGGACAGGCCTGGGATGTACCCAGACAGAGGCACACACCAAGAGTGGCTCTGTGGAGCCATGTCTGAAGGGAGAACAAGGAAAAAAACTGTGGTGCATGCACAGCTCTGGGCAGGTGCAACCCTCCCAATGCCTATGCAAGCCTTGTGGTGAAGTGGTTGAGTCTGGAGCTCTCTTTGGGTAAAATGGCCAGCAGTTCATGATGTCTTATCTGTCCATTAAATGCACAGGAACCACACAAGATTTCGTTTTGGATATCTGGCAGGAACTGCTGACATGTTGCCTGGATTTCATACCCAGGAACCTGGGGGAGAACTGCGTGATCCTTCCTCAAGGGTCCTGGGGAGACCTGGCTTTGTCCAGAGGATGGCTGCCACTGTGACGGAAGGAGATGCAGCAGTGCCATGTGTTACACCACATGCAGAACTTCAGACTCAATTATTCCTTGGGAAAATGTTCGTGGTCCTAGCAAAGTTCTCTGGCTCACACCAGGGGGATGAAATCTGACTCAGACCAGGTCCTTGCTGCAAACAGCACTTCTTTGCCCTCATGCTGGACATGGCTTTCACACTCTATGTCCTGTCATTGCTCCTCAGAGATGACCTGCCAAATGATTAAGCAGACTTTCACCTCCCCATTTCTGTGATGAGACTTCCTTTCTCCCTCTCTCCAGGACAGGTCTTTACTAAAGGTTGCTGGAAATGCCTGTTTATTTTCATTAGTGGTGCTGGCCCCACTACCCATAATCCTTGGAGAGCTACTTTTATTGCTTCATGATGAGGGCTGTCAAAATTATTCCATCAAGAAAAGGAAAATTGGGTTTTCAGCTGCATTTTTTTTAACAGAGATTTTCTGTTTTCTGAGAAAAAAAATATAAAGAAAACTCAAAGAAGCATTCTTTTCACCAAACAGTATGAAAATACATCTGAGCAGTATAAAAATACATGGCTGGAGTCCAGCTAAACGGTCAAACTATAAATGTCTGTAGTTTTCACAGTGGTGGAGGTTTGAATAACTAACATGTTCAAGGGCTTAGACCTTGCTC
Organism: Merops nubicus; assembly: GCF_000691845.1. Taxonomy (NCBI): domain Eukaryota; kingdom Metazoa; phylum Chordata; class Aves; order Coraciiformes; family Meropidae; genus Merops; species Merops nubicus. Next base: position 1,192 of record NW_008595848.1, read on the forward strand.
CGAGCAGGTCGAAACTAAACTCTCTGAAGAGCAAATACCGCCTATGGGGAGGTGTTTTGCAGGAGAACAGCAGAAATCATAAAGATGGCTCCTAGCTATGTACGTTTGAGGAGAAGAGCAGCTCCTAGCTCCTAGCTATGTACAAATGAGGAGAAGAGCAGCATGAGGAGAAGGGGGAGTGTGTAGGATAGGAAATTTGGGTAGTGAGCACAGTTGGCAGTTGTTGGCCCAAAAGCAGAGAAGATAGCCAGGGACACCTTGCCCTCTGCCAGTTTGCAGGCAGGTTTGGCAGCATGGCTGAGGAGTGCTGGGGCAGGAGGTCCAACCTGCAAGAGGTGGCCATAGTTAGACCTCTCAGTGAGAGGTGGCCTCCTGGTGAGATGCAGGCAGGAGGGAGTGTCACTTCCCTCCAGGAGCTGGCAGGGGGTGGTTGGTGAAAGAGGAAGCCTTGCTCTTGCCTATTCCTTGTCCTCATGCAGAGACAGGGTCTGAAGGAACAGGTTGTGAACCCGCTGTGTTGTCCTAGGGAAGGGGATCCAAGCCAGGAGACACAGGACTGGCTACCCTCTGGTAGCCACAGGTGCTTGGGAGGACACTGCAGACAAGTTGAGGCAGGTATGAGGAGTACTTGGCTTGTTCCAGCCTGAAAGACATCAGGCTCACAGATGCCTGCATGAAACCCAAGTTCATTTGCAAATGCATGGCAACCAGTGTGCCCTGGGTTAATGAAACAGCAGCAGAGTGACAAATTCCAGGAGACCCAGGGGATCTTCTGCAGATTTCCTCTTTGGGGAGAGCAGTTCTCTCCAAGAGGGCATTAAAAAGGCCTCACCTCTGGTGACAGCAAATAAAGACCTGTCAGGAGGCGTTTGGCTATAGCAGAAATGACTGCATTTGCCAGTCAGAGCACTACCTCAGCTTAGCTGTTCAGGCTTGGGTGTCACTGAGGAGCAAGTGGCACTGATTGAGTAGCACATTGACTTGGACAGCTCCAGATGTGCTTTCCTTGTTACCTCCCAAACGTTTTCCCTGCTAACTGCATTTAACCCTAGAGCAAACGGCTCAGTTAAGTTCTCTGGAGGTGAAGGTTTCCACAGGAAAACTTGTGAGAACCACAGCAGGGCTGGGGACGTGTTGGAGTGAGTGCAGTGACTGACTGCTCTGTGCTGCATGGCAGGTCCAGGCAGCAAAGCCTAATTGTCCTGGAAGGACAAAAAGATGGTAGTGAGGTGGAGCCCTGCATGATGTGGTCCAAGCTTCAAGACACCAGCTCACAACCCTTCAGGTCACCCCTGGGACAGGGGTCTTCTGTGTGTGAGGCACTAGTGAGAACCAAGAAGTAAAGTATCTTTACCTCTCCCTTCAAACTCCTCTGTTCCTGGTGCTTCTTCCTGCCCTTGAAACAGTATGCAGGAGGTTGGGAGCATGACTTAAGGTCTGAAAGGTCAGAATGTCCTCCTCCTACTTCCTCATGTCCTGTTGAAACACGGTGCAGAACAGAGTGCAGAATTCACAGCATCACTGTGCTAACAGCAGATGTGATGGGGCATCCCAGGGATGGGAATGTGTTGGGTGGGAGCAGGATACCTGGTCCCTAAGTCCCAGGTCATAACTCTATTGGCTGGTGCACTGCTTCACTCTGGATAATTAACAGACCAGTAAGTAAAGTGGAGCTGAGAGCTGTTCTTCACCTCCAGCCCTTTCCTGTGGAGCAGTTGCTTGGAGGTTCTCCTTTGTGCAGAAAGGCCTCTGTTTAGAAGGACTTGAGGAGTGACCTGGGAGGTGAATGCCTCAAGAATCAGGAGCTGCAGGGTGTAGGAGACCAGGCTCCACAAAAGCACTGCCTGCTCCCCATCCCACTGTATCGCAGCAGCCACAGAGGATGGGCAATCATTCCCTTTGTTACAGCCCAGGGTGGAGCTGGGGCTCTCTGCGTTCACCCATACAAACTCTGCAACTTCACCTGGAGAAACCAGATTCAAAACAGTGTCCTCAAACTCTTATAGCCTGCACAGGTCAACCTTGCATCTGGAACAATGCATGGGACCTATGGTGAAACAAAACCAAAGACCCTCAATGAGCCTGGTTCTCTGACACCAAGGACCTGTGCACTCTGTTTTGCCTGGAGAACAGTTTGTTCCACTGTTCTGGAGAAGACAAGGAAAACAAATCTCCCCTGGCCATTCTGCTTAACCTGCATTTAGGGACGGTCATCACTCAATCCAGCAAGGCACCCATTATCATTTACTTGCTGACAGAGACGTGAGCTTTTGTTTATTGAAAATAAATATATACACACTGCTTAAAATGTTTTGCAAAGGTGTCACTAGGGCGAGGCTGGGGAAGAGCAGCACACTTCATAAATTGATAAATTACCTCTCACAGAGCCTCCAGAACTTCGATCTTGCAAGAACAACTAGAGGGGCTGCAGTCTCCTCATTGCTGGGAAGACAGAGAAACATTTCAAAGTACCACAGCGTAGCCAGTTCTCAGGGGTTCACTTCCTGGGCTCCTCCTGGACACAAATGATTAAAAACATTTTTCAGCAAAGCCATGGCTTAGGTGACCTTCAACAGTTTGCACAAACAAAACCTCAGACGCACTTGGCAGAAGAAGTTAAAAAGAGAAGAGAAAAAAGGGAAATTAGAAACATGGAAATGTAATAACTTTCCATTATGCAAATTCTATTTAATCAGAGATGAAGTTGAAGTGCAATAAAAACTTACTTTCATTAAGTTTATGAGTTTCAGACTCTATAATACCCCAGAAGTGTCAATTATAAGGTTACCATAGTGATCTGTGGGCACAACTTCCAAGTGATCTGTTTCCTCACCAGCACACTGAAGCTGGGCCAGGACCTGGTTTCTGAGCTCCTTAAGCTGATAAGAGCCTGTGACTCAAACAGCAATTTTTTTTGGCAGTGTAGATGAGTCTTAAACTTGAAGCCTTGCCTCAATCACCTGTGCCTGAGGAACTGACGGGATTTAACCCTCTGATTGTGGATGGGAGGTACAAGGCACAGAGTTCAGTTATCAGTGCTCAGGTCCATCGTGGTTGTGCAGTCCTGAAAGTGAGCAGCCCATGAGGAACATTCCACCAGGTAGGGACCGAGTGGGATGTGTTTAAGCTGCATTGTACTCCCTGCCTTGTATGATGTAGGCTGAGGGCTGAGAACACATGGTGATGGCCCATAGCCTAACTGTGGGCACTGGGAGGTGCCCCTGGGTGTGTGGCACAGTCCCCAGGCTGGTACGTGATGTCCTGCAGAGATGTTTGTGCTGGTCACACAGTGATTTCACCAGTGGAGCTGAATTCAGTGCAGATGGCCTGTATGGAGGTTTTTTTCTGCCGATGTGCAACACAGCCCAGAAAAGAGCTTTGCAAGAGGCCTTCTCGGGCCTCCTGCTGTGGGTGCGAAACTCTCAGCTCCGTCTCAAATGCTGTGTCCCCTTTTTTCTTTCTGCCACTGCTCAGTGTGAGTACTGCCCAACCCAGGTAGTCTTCTCTTTCAAGTCAGTGTCTCTTGATGAATTTTATGGATAATGATAAACCCACAGTTGAACTTGTGTGTTGACTGGGGTTTAAAGATCCATTTTGCCAGGGAGCAGCAAGGCAGGCTGCTCCACAGGGAAGGAGAGGCAGGAGCTGAACAAAGCTAACAGGAGCAGTGATTTCACCAACACATGCGTCTCTCTCATAGTACTGAGCAAAAAGTGACCAAAACACTTAAACAAAACAAATCCAAAAAGGTCTAGTGATGGTAGCCAGGTTCAGCCAAGAGTCCATATTGCCAGAAAAGACCACAGGGATGAGCAGGGTAAGAGGACAAGTTGGGATGCTGAGTCAGGAAGTCAGGATCAGGTTCAGGTTTAGAATAGTATCCAAGATCAATCACACCCCAGTGCTCACCAAGCAAGTCCACAATGACAAGGAAAGCCCAAGGTCAAATTGGGACAAATCAAGATGGGGTCATGACAGCCTCATCTTAAGAGCAGCTCCCTCAAGAAGGAAAGATAGACCCTGCTGAGGCATTGGAGCCCATCTGGTGTAGCTTTTCCTCAGAGATCCAAGCTTCTCCAACAGCTACCAGAGAGGTGCCCAGCTGAACTCCTAAAGGCTGTGTTCAGGGTTCAGGGCCCTGACACCATCTGGGCTTCCCCAGCTCCTCCACCTTGCAGTGTCTTGGTCACTGTGCACCCAAACCAGGACTTATGCAACCCATGTCCAGGTGCCAATGGGAGCTGGACATGCTCTGTTCTTGCAGCACAGGAGTTTCTACTGCTTTCTTGGATGCTTTTTCAACCAAGCACTATTGAAAGGATAAACAGTAACCAGCTTTTGAAACCACTCAGGATTCAGAGTCTTGTGATCACAGTGCATTTAGAAATCTGGGATTTATTCAAGCCTGGAGTGCAGAACACATCCAAGGAGAACGGGAAAACATCCACGTGGGTATTCTGTAAAGATGATGTTCCTTCAAACTCTTGCAAAACATTGCTGCCAAGCTCCCACTGCTCTCGTGTTGATCAGAGAAGACAGGCCCCCATCAAGTCCCTGTTTTTAAAGCAGCAGCTTCTGTTTTCCTGGGGAAAGTTCCATAATTAGGTGGCCACAGACGCTGTGAGAAGCATCATCTACTGTGGTTGCTCTGAAGTAAAACCCAGCTCGGAGGGATCACTTAAAAATCTTGTATTTTGTGCATGCTGTCAGGCAAACAAAGTGTGCTGTGGTTCCTGCCCTTTGTCCCTCACTGTCCTGCACCCCTGTCATTGCTCTGTGCCCAGTATCCCTGTGCAGCAAACTGAAGATTAAAAAAGTGGTGTTTGCAAAAAAAACTCACCTGGGGAGAAAACGAAGTGACACCTTTTCGTAGAACACGTGACCTGGCTACTGATTGTATCCTACTGATAAATGCATTGAGCAAAGTGGAACACCAATCTTGATTCCAAAAGAATTCATTTTATCATCTTTTTAAAGGTTAAAAATTAAAACTTTATAGCAGCTCCATACAGCTTACTTGCAATTTATAATTGCCTCTGAACAAACACTTCTGTTAAAAATGCCTGCATAGGCAAATTCAGAGTCATCCTCTTTTTAGCTTCTCACAGTCCCTAATAAGGTATGCATCTGCTTGGTGGTAATTAGATAAAACTCTTCTGCCTAATCTTATTTTGAAGCAAGTCCCCAATGAAAAGCCAAAGCACTCTCAGAGACCACAACACTTGTGTCCATCTGATAAATTAAAAAATAAAAAGAATATTCTAAATGTACATGAGCAGTAAGGGGATGGAGTTCAGCAACATGATGGGTAATCAGCTCTTTTCCTTGATGTGCAGCTGCTAAGGGGACCTGTATCTGCTCATGGACAGCACTGGGCAGTGACAGTAGGGACCTAGCATTGCCCTTATTGGGCTGAGCAGACTTTGCTACTCGGTGCTTATCTGAACCTCTTCCCACCTGGATGCATCCCAGGCTTAGCCTTCCAGATAGGGTCTGCCACATGGATCAGCAGCTGGACCAAGAATTTCAGGACTATCACTACCAGGGCATGGCAGCAGCATCCCCAGGAGGCTTTCCAGAATTGCTCTGCTATCATGGAGTGATGCTGCTGGAACAGGAACTTGGGGTGCTTGGGTCGTGCAGGGTGTTCTGGGCTGGTTTTGATTTTGGGTGAAAGTGCTGGGGCTTTCTGGAGCTCTTCACGTGTGGTTGCCAGTGGTGAGACACTCCTTAGTTCCTGATGCTTCATCTAGGCAAAGCCCTGCAGGTCTTCATGAAGGCTTGTTGGAGCTTTCCCAAGCAGCTAGAGTAATTGAGGAAAACAGTTCAATAGAGCAGAGTGACAATATTTATCTGGACCTTGGTGTGGCTGCTGTGTAATAAGGTGTGTTACAAGTTTGGTTTCTTTCGGTGCAAGTGTCTCATTTGTAGCTTAGCTGTTACACAAGGGGAGAGGGGTTGACCCTTTGCCCTTAGTTCTGGGGTGGAACAATGAAAAGACATTTCAGTCTGCTACATGGAAAGGAAATTAAAAGCCAAAAAAATGAGTGGTGTGCTTGTAACAGTGGCATTCAGCTCGAGATGTAGGGCATGACACTGTGTCAGTCATAAGGCAATCACACCTTCACCATGGGATTTCAGGAGCAAAAGAGCTGCAGAGTTTGGATGTTATGCCGGACTGTTCCCTCTCTTTTTAGTTTTTTTTCACAGCTAGCTGGTCCCACCACTGGCAGGGACTTCAAAAGTAACACGGTTAGTTTGTCACTGGCATAGAATCAAGCTGGTAGCTTTAACTTTTACTGTAACTACCCATCTTTGCTTTGATTGGGTCATTGGTAGGTCAGGCAAACCAAATCAGCATTTTGTGCTGCAGGATGGAATTGTGTTGTGAGGTGAAGCAGGGCAAAGCGTGTTTCTTTCTGTTGGATGGCAACTTCATCTCCTGCGTGGAAATTTCAGCTTCCTATCTAGAATGTGATCAGGAGTCCAGCTGCAGACAGAATCCCAGAACCCCAGCATATTGGGGGTTGGAAGGGAACATTCCAGCCAATCCCCTTGCTCCAGCAGGTCACCCACAGCAGTGTGCCCAGGATCCCCATGTCCATGTGGGTTTGGGATCTCCCCAGAGAAGGACACTCCACAACCTCTCTGGGCAGCCTGCTCCAGGCTCGACCACCCTCACAGCAGAGAATTTTCTCCTCTTGTTCAGATGGAACCTCCGGGGTTGCGGTTTGTGCCTGTTTGTCCTGTCCAGTTTGTCCCCTTGTCCTATCACGGGGCACCACTGAAAGGAGTCTGGCCCTATCCTCGACCCCTGCCCTTTAGATATTAACAAGCATTGACAAGAACCCCTCTGAGTCTTCTCCAGGCTGACCAGCCCCAGGGCTCTCAGCCTTTCCCTGTCACAGAGATACTCCAGTCCACTCAGCATTTTTGTAACCTTCACTGGACTTTCTCCAGTAGTCCCCTGTCTCTCTTGAACTGGGTGCAGAGCCCAGAACTGGACACAGTACTCCACGTGTGGCCTCACATCTAGACCTGATGCTGTGATTAAAGTCTCTGCTAATGGAGCGGTAGTGGATCTGATTTCCCAGCAGCTTTGTTCCAGGGGGGGAGGGTTGGGAGAATATGCCTGGATCCTCACCCCATACTTTCTAAGCAAAAGGGAGCTGAGGTTATCCTGCTGTGTCTGACTCAGAGGGTCAGCACCTGTCTGGGCAGCTTGCAGAGCACACTGGTGTGCTGCCAGATGGGTTTTGGTAATGAACATCAGAGCAACCACAGTGCACCAAGGACTGTGGATCTGTTCCTGCCTGGGGCTCTTCACCATCAATGTCTGCAGGATTGAAGGATCTGTGCCATGCTGTCCTTTCCACCCTCCCTATTCCCACTCCTCCTGTTCTAACATTTGTTGGAGGGTCACTTTGTGCACACAACCATCTTCCATCATGACGCACTGCCCTTTTGACAGGAGCTTGCTCATAAATTGCTACTGAGACCCCGAGGTTCAGTGGAGGACACCACATTTCCCCAGTGTTTGCAAAGGCTGTGATTTTGTAGAAACACATACAGTACAGAAGGCATTGTCTGGTGGATTAGGGCCTTGATATTTCTAATCACACCCTGCTTCAGCCTCGTTGAGTGCTGAGAACCCTTTTCACTGGCATTCAGTGGCTTCTCTAGGTGCTATTTCAGATGCAGAATAATTAGCAACGTGCAGGAAAAGCAACAAAGCCATGAATGGTATTTAGTGACAATTATTCCACCGAAACATTTCTTACTATTATAAATGGAGCTTATTAGCACTAAATTGTTTCCCTAGGAAGCAGCATCAGCAATAAAGAGAGTGGCTGCAGGCTGGCTCATTGGTGTGGGAGTCAGCACAAAGGAGCCTGCCTGTCTCCTCCTCTCTGCAGGATCATGCTGAGGGAGAAACCCACATGCCTGCCACAGCCTGGGAGCTTCAGTTTCGCACTGTTGGGTGGCTCAGCCTCCTGCTCCAGCCCTGCATCCCAGCAAGGCGATGTAGCTGCCTGTAGTGGTCAGCTCCCGCATCGCTGGAGTGAGCTGGTTTACAATGGGGCTGGAGATGGTGAATGAAAACTGGGGACAGGGGTGGCTGCAAGGAGCTCCCACCATTCATTTCAGCCCTTTGCTTGAAAGGGTCTTTCATCTGTCCATCCTTGATATCCAGGTGGTAACTCTGGATGTAATGCTCCTCTTGACACCTCCAGAGACCATCCTAAAATATGGGGAAGCAACAGGTGGTGGAAGGAAGCAAGGGGACCACAACTCCTCCAGTGCCTACGACAGCAAAAGGTGGAAGGTTTTGTCCTTGGAGAGGTAAGCAGCTCCACAGCAGGACAGGTTTCCTCCAGATGTGGCACAAAGATGGCAGAGTCCCTTCTCAAAAGGGATCTGCCCTTCTTCACCAATCTGCTGCTCCCTCTCAGAAGTTCCCAGGGTGCTCAGTGGAGTTAGGGAGGGTAAGGACACAGGAGAGGAGCAAACCTGGTGTCCCGTGGGGCATCTGGCTGGAGTGCTGTGACAGAAAATCCCCAGCAGGATAATGGGGTCCTGTCTCAAGGGAGCACTGCTGGCAGAAAAGTTCATTTTGGTAATGTTGCAAAACTAGACTGATGTCCATGTGTGTCTGATGTGTCGTGGTACCTCTTGGAAGACATAGAGACACAAGGGGAAATGGGGCTGCAAAGGACTTGGACCCCCAGCCACCACCCCGGCAAAGTCTCTGAGTTTCAATTGGCAGCACTGGCTTTGGTCTGCTGACTGCTGAAAAAGATCCTGCTATCCCTATGACCAAATTTCAGACCATTTGAACCTGAAACCGCCATAAATGAATTAATTTTTTAATGTTTATCTTGGACTTTTAAAAACATCTTCAAAAATTCATTCAGGTATAAGTTTTAAGAGGAAGAGCATTTGGTCTTAAGCAAAGTATTTAACAAATTTTAAGCTTTTAAGTTTTCATCCTTTTTATTTTTTTTTTTTTTCTGAGAAGGAGGTGGTGTGTTTTGGTTTGGTTTGGTTTGGGTTTTTTTGTTGACATAGTTGCTTGAAAAACTTGACCTGTCTTCCTGACTAATTTCAAGTGGCCTGAAAGTGTGGCTTTTAATGAGCAAAGACATCCTTGAACAATTGTCTAATTTTATCTGAGAGCTTCTTTTTACCTGAGGCTGAGCTGCGACTCAGGGCAGACTTGGGTCCCCACTGGGCATTCCT
>NW_008595848.1:10462-28469 GCF_000691845.1 Merops nubicus
GAAACCCATATGAGATAGGGGGTTTCCTCTGCAGGTCCCTTCCCTGAGCCTGTCTCGAGTGTCAAGGGGATAAGGCCACTCACAAGCACTACTGACACCCAGGTAGACATCCCAGCCAGAGGTCCAGCCTCCCAAAGTGGAAAATCTATGCCAGGTGCAGAATTTTCACATTTAGTTCAGGTCTGCATCAGTTATTTTATTAATTAACCAAATTATCAAGCTCATAAAATAATTTGCCTATCTACACTTAGTTCACAGGGAACCCCAAATGTCAAGTAAAGCATCTGGGGATTTGTCTGCTTAGACTTGTTCTATTCAGATCTGGATGACCAAGTGCTTTCTACACTCAAAATACTTGTTTCATGGATTTGCCCTCACATCCTGCAGAAGGAGATGGTCTCCACACACTGGCTGGTCTCCATGGGCAAGGTGCCTGGTTTGTCCCCACCAGGGCTCCTTCTGCCTAAGGAGACTGTTGGATGAGATGACCCCTCTTCCTGTTAGCCATGGTGAAGAGGTGTCTAAGGTGGTTTCACAGGTCCCCACAAGTACTCTGGTGTCTGGGAGGTAGTTAAGGCTCAGGCATGCACAGAGCCCCACACCACAGTCAACAGGAGAGAAGCAACCTGGGCTCCTCCAGCCAGAGGCTTCCTCCTTATGTGGGGCTTGCTTCTCCCCGGCTTTACGTGCTCTGCAGGCACAAGGCAGCTGTAAATCCAGGAGTTTCTAAGGTGCAGCCCACAGAAACAAACGTGTAACAATTGCTTCGGTAAACACACAATATGTTCACCGTAGTGGAGCGTGACTGCCCCACAGATTTGTGAGAGCCTCCACTGCACACTTCCCTCCTGGTTTACAGGTGATTTAGCTGATGCCTGTATTCATCTGCTGCTCAAAATTGGTGGGAGATTCCCTCTCCCTCCCCATAAACCACGTCCAACCATCTATAAAATCTAAACCAACACACCTGCAAGACAGCTGAAGAGAGGGCCAGGCGTGCATGGCAGAGAGCTCATCCACAGGCAGCAAAATAAGTACTGATGGCTTTGATGCAGGGAGCTCAGGCTCTCTTAGAAGAGGAACATTCATTTCCCTTCCCTGGAAATTTGATTTCCCTGCTTTTTATCTTCAGGACGTGATAACAGCACCAAACACTGCAGAGAGCTTTAAAGGCAGGCAGCACACGCTGCTGGATGAATCACTCGATTCGAGTTCTGAAGGTCTGTGAGCATCTCCAAGGTCTGTCCTGTACTACAAGGGATTTTTCTTGTCATCCCCTTAGTTCTCCTACATCCTGAGATGTGTAGCAGCAAAGCGGTCCTGATTGCTTTTCTCTGATACGTTCAGCAATTAGAAGTATTCATGACTGATGAGTTTTAGGTGCTCCTCTGGCAGATCAGGAAGTGTGAGCAAGTCTCCTCTGCTTGATGGCCACTGCCTGACTCTGTAAGCCAACAGCAGCTGTCCATGTCCAAGCAGCATCCTGGAGAAATCTCCCGTGGCTTCATCAATTCAATGTCAACATTTGTCACTGCTTCAAGCTTTGTGGACAGCGAAGAAGTGTCTTCTGGAAGGGGCAGAGGTTGTCAGGCCAATTAATAGTGCATGGAAGGTGAGAAGATCTCCGTAGCCTCACTGTGCAGGAAGAGCTCAGTGGGTGGCAAAGACTCCCCCAACAACGGAAGCCAGCAGCCGCTGCATGGAGCTCAGACTGTCGTGAGCAGTGAGGAAATTAATTAGAGCTAAAGATCAGCAGCCAAAGAGACTCAAGGAGTAAATGTCACTTCCAAAGTAGGGCAGGGAGGTAACTTTGGACTAATTAACCACAGATTCTCTGCAGGAAAAGGCCACGATTGCCAGCTGCAGCCTCCTGCGTGCATTCTGGGCAGAGGCCACCGAAGGTTAACGTGGACCGAAATGAATATAAATTGCTCGCTCTCTCGCAGGGAAAACACATTATTCAAAAGTAAGTGTGGTGTTGACAAAGCACAACGGAAAGGACCACGCATCTGTCACACACGCTGTCTCCTTGTGGCTGTGCAGAGCTGCTGTAAATAATGGTCATCAATACTGCACCCAAGTTAATGCTTACCTCACTCTCACGCTATTCATTATTCTGTGCAAAGGAAGTTGTATTAAAAGAGTCCCAGGTGACTGCAGAGCCACCTCTCACAGACAACAAGTCTTCTCCCAGGACACAGCTCTTCCCAGTGTCCCCTGCAGCTGCCTGAACTGGGGTAACCTACAATCTGGGGCGAAGCTGTCGGAAAGCTGCGTCCTCCCTTCCACCCACCCTGCCAGCTGGGAGCAAGCAGACAACCTCCTCTTCCTCCCTCCTCCACCCGTGGGGAGAGTGGGCACTGGCAGGGACAGCAGAGCCAGCTGCTCCTCGAGGCAGGGACACCAAGGGTGACGGGACCGTGTCCTGGCCAAGGAGGGGGCAGACCCACAGTGCCCAAACTAGGCGAGAGAGCAGACCTGGTGACAGCAACCGGGGTCAGCCATGAGCCCAGTGAGTGCCAGACAAGTCCATAGTGGCAAAGCATGACTGAGGTAGAGCCTGGAAGGGAGGTGAGCAGGTTGGGCACCAGGGGAGTCCCCAAAAACATAGCCCAGGTGAGGGCCATGGGCAAAGGTACTGAGCTTAAATGCAGCTCCCAAAGTGGGGAGCGGTCTTTGAGGAGTCTGCTCTCGGAGGTTTCTCACACAGCTGTTTTCGCTGCAGCCTGGTTCGAGTTGGTTCATCTGCACCATAAGTCAGAGCTGACCTTGAGGACAACAGGCAGACCCCTGGGAGAGGAGATGAGGGTTTGCTCAGGGCCCTGACTGGCATAGCTATTGCAGTCTGGTGCCCCAGAGTCTGGACAAACCTCTGGCATTTAATACTTGTGATGGGAATACGTGTAGGAGATGCTACCTGTGGTGACTGAGGGTGAGTGGGCTGCCTTTGTGGAGGTCCTGTACCACCATGGTGGAGTTCTTGGCATCTTAGCTCATCCTTCTCTCACTCTTCTCCCACAGCAGGCTTTCAAAAGGCAAAAACCCCAAAAAATCCCAGGCAAAAAAACTGTGCTCAGCCCAGAGCTACTGGTACTGCTGGTTCCAGAAAGGAGGAAGATATTTCTCTAGGGCTGCAAAAAGATCCCAAAGGCCAGGAGCTGTTGAAAGTGGGGTGTGATGTATCCCTTTGGCCGTGATCAGAAAAAAACATGATCCAAACATCTAGGGATTTCTTAATGTGAAACTGAAAGATTCTCTCATGTTTTCAAGGTTTCAGTTTTTGTATTTTTGAGGGCATGTTGCCATTTTATGCCCAACAGCTAATGAAATTGTGTGTGCATGTGTATGCTGAGCATCCCAGCAACTCGATTTCATTATGCAGAACGAGTCCTGAACTAGCTGGGGAATCATGGTCTTGCTGCAGGATGGAAGGATGGCTTCCCATCCCTAACAAGCAAAAATGACGACTGCTCCTGGTTCTCTTACTTGGACAAACAAGGGGGAAAAACATAAAATGCAGTCTCTGTTGAGCTGCGAGAGGACAACGAGATTAGTTCTCAGTGCCACCTTTGCATTGAAGAGGGAATAGCGCAGTGTTGTGCTAGAATAGGTGGTCTAGTGTGAGCCTTCTTGTAGCCATTCCCACAGCCTGGTCTGGAGGTGCTAATGCAGGGACACCAATGGCCAGTTCCCAGAGGGGAAGAAAAAGTTGTAGACATCTCTGTAAGGCTTAGTCCAGTGTCTCTGAATGGCCAGAAGGCATTGCTCATGGCATCACAAACAGCAGAGAGAGGTGTGGGTCATCAGTACCACATACACACAAATCTGTCTCACCCACTGGGCCTCATGTTTTTATGGATATGCCAAACCACATTCCTGCCTTGGTCAGAGACAAAAACCCTCTTCTCACAGCACTGAGCAGGACTGAGACTGTAGGAGAGCTCATCCCACTCTGGCTCTGTCACTCTTGCTGGGCTGTGTCATGCAGTCTCCTTCCTCCTACTCTTCCCAACTCTACCCTGAGCTGAAGAGCCCATAGGATAGTGCTTCAGGAGACACGGATGGATGCCATGGCAAGGAATGGAGCCAGGGACTCAACCTGGCTTGGATAGTCTTTCCTGTAGACACCAACATCAAAACACCACCAGGAGAACTATCACTTTCAAAGCACACAGCAGATGGGTCAGTCCAGGCTCTCTCCAAAGCTGTCTGGATAAGAGTAATTATCCCTCAGGTTGATCCTCTCCTTGGGCATTGTCCCTGTGGTGGAGGAAGCCCTCTCTGCCACACAAAAGTCCCCTCCTTTTCACCAGCCACCAAGGCCCCATATTCCCCCACCAGAGCAGCCTTACCCTGCCTTGGCAGGAGGCTGGGAGGAGAGGGCAGAGCTGCTGACAAGGAAAGGACAGAGCCTGAAGAATTGGGATGAGCCAACAGCTCTGCAGGGTGCTCCCACAGACCTCACTGTGTAGAGGGACTGGTCAGTGGGGCTTGTGCTCTTCCTCTGCCAGAGCTGCAGAAGTTCTCACTCTTCCACGGGGTGGCAATTGGTATCCACTGGTCAACAATGTAGTGAACCAGATATGCCTGAAGGGTTTCATCTTGGAAAAATGAGGAAGTTCAAGGCAGAGAGAGCATATGGTGAAGGACACCAAACTATTTTTTGGTTTGTCTGTAGTGTGTTAGATCTACAGTTTTTTCTTAACCTTTTGGAGCCCAGGAAGTGAGTGCTTCTCTGGTTGCTTCAGGGCTCCAGGGTCCCAAAGGCAAGCAGAGAGCTGGCTGGGGCTGGTGATGGAGGTGTACGCTGTGGTCCTGCAGAAAGGAGAATGTGATGAAATGTGTCTGGTTCACAGCTTTTCTTCACTTCTCTTGAAGTTTGATATTCTTGGGATAAATGGTCTGAAACTGCCTGCTGCGTGGGAATGACTGTGAATCCCTTTCCCAGGTTGTTTTCAATCTCAGTGCAGAGGGCCAAAGAACATCTAGCAGATCCTAGCCCTGCATGGGGTGTCCATGAAGGGGTAGAATTGAGTCTCATCCAGGAGATACCTTCCTCCCAGTCCTGCCCTTTCCAAGCAGAGAAGAGACTCAAGCACAGTGTGGTGTGTGGTGCTGCTGACATGAGTAGCTACAGAGTCTGTCCCTTGCTGGGAAGTGCATGGGCTGGGGGGAGAGAGGGCTGCACATAGGACCTTACTCAGCACAGCCAGTAGCAGGGAGCAGGTTCTGGGCCACTACTGGGGCAGTGGGAGCAAGAGCAGAGTTACTGCCCAGGGCTGTGTAAAGTACTGCTGTGATGGCACCATCTCACCATTGTCCCAGGGCTTTGCATGAACCATGAACCCCAGCCCTGGGCTGTAGGAACTTCAGCCTTGGCCCCATGGGGGCAAACTTTGGCTGCTTAATTAGCCTCATTAAATCTTGTTTCTAGACTGACTGTCAGAACACAGCTTCCAGTTTGCAGATCTCATCCTGCTTTTGATGCTGTCACATGGTGAGAGGCCACTCCACACAAGCCTTTGCCTCCTCCTCAACAGGTGAAACAGGAGGATGTGGAGACCAGTGCGTTCAGTGGGCAGAGTGATGGGCAGGGACTGTGCTGTGTGTCTTAAGGTGACGTTGCTGTGCATCCCTCAGAGCACTTCACATCCCTCTGAACGTGCTGTGTGGAAGGAACAAAGTGATTATCACAGCCAAAAAGTTGCCTTGCCCAACGAAATGGAAAAGTGATTTACCGACGTTCTCACTAAAGTGTGGCAGTCATCCAGAAGAACCAACACACCATGGCATGAATTTGATACTTTTCTCGCTGAAATGGAAAAATGTTCAATAAAGAAGAAGAGAGCCTTCTTAGATAAATGAGATCAATGGAGCATTGAGCTGGTTCCAAAGCCTGCTAATTTAGGAGCATACCTGCTGAATCAGATCTTCCTTGCACTCAGAGGTGCTGTGGTCTGTTTAACAGATCTCCTATTTTGCCAGACACACACGAGCGTGGACAGCTCAGAAAGAAGCCACGTTCCATGCTAGGAGCTTTGTATTAGACCTACAGTCAGCCATAAACCAACACTGGACCCTTCTCCAGATGTTCACCAGCTGAAGAAAGAGGTGCTGAGGCCAGGCAACTTCTGCCAGGTGTTGCATATGGGTATCTCTTGGGCATCCACACTGGACCATGTGCCCCACAAGTATTTTTGACTTGGAGCCTTCTCATCACATGTGTCTGGTTTCCAGAGGCTCCTTAGGAAGCTCAGAGCAAGGTCCGAGCTTCAGGGTTGGCTGACATGTCCACTTTGGGGTGACAATCTTGTGCTCTGAACACAGGCAAAATGCCCACATGACTGAAATATTTGCATGGTGATACGTTAGCATCAATGACATCATGCAGCATGGAGTTACATGGTTTATTGCACATAATATGAAGAATAACAGGTTCGTAATAGTTTTGAACCTGCTACCTGACCTGTTTGAGGACAACACAGTGCTGTAGGCTGAGGAACATGCTGTGATTCTTTCCTGTTGAACTTCTGTATATGTCTCCGCACTTTATTAACCTCTGTCGTGTTTCCTCTCCAGCATCTCCTTTTAGGATTTTAGTCTGTTTTCTTTTTAACATTTTAATCTTGGCCTGTTTGACCTAAACTACTAATATGGGCCACTTCTGCTCATCCTTTTTGGGACCATTTCTGGCTCTGCCATGCTCCTCCGTGATTGGGCATTCAGAAGTGTACACTGAAATGAAGGAGCACTCTGAATTTGTGTAGCAGCAAAATTCCTTTCTCTCTTCCCTTATGGATTCAGGTTCATTTCCCTCACTTCAGTGGGCTTTTTTGGCCCCCTTTAGAGACCTGAGCTGCTCTGCTCTGACTCCCAGCTGTCTTTCCTCAGTGCTGGGAGGCAGTTCAAAGGCCATCCCCCTGTCTGCTTTTCCCCCAGGGCATGACATTCTATGGAGCTATTTGAATTACACATTCTACTTTATTGTACAGTCATTCAGTACAATTAGGTCCTTCTAAAACAGCCTTCAGTAAATTATTTCTACTCCCATGAATAATAAAGTATCTGCAGACTATGGCCCTTCATTATACAGTCCGTTCTCCAGATCCATTATGAATACATTGAAAAGTCCAAGTCACTGCACAGAGCCCTGGGACATCCTTTCATTTATTCCAGCCCATCGCTTATCTTCTAATGAGTTTTCAGTCCATGCAAGGGATTTCCCGCATATCCCATTGCTTCAGTAAAGCAGCTCGTTAAAAGTTTCTTCGAATCTCAGTCCTTATTCGATTATTCATTGATTCCTCCAGAATCTTCAAGAGGATTTCTCTGCATTGAAGCTCTGCACTATTGTATCATGTTTATCACTTTTCTGCTAATTCTGTTCTTCATTCTCACCTCTACTGACTGCCTGCAGTGGAGATCAGGGTGTACTCATCTGCAGCTTCTCACATCTGGGTCATACAGTTTTAAAAGAAATTATGTAGTGCTTTTTCACTTGTACCAAGGGCATTTTTTTTGCAAGGTGCTCCACTTTGTAGTTAGTAATTCAGCAATTTCTTAGGTAAATTCCTCCTGTCTCTGCTGATCTGTTACTATTCATCTTATTGGGGTGTTCAAAAGCTTCTTCTACTAACTCCCAAGTCTGAGACAGTTCCTCTGTTTCAGCTGCCATCAAGATGGGTGAGTGCATCCCTAAGCAACTTTATTTAGCTTTCATCTTGTGCCCTTCTCTTCCTACCTGCTTTTATGCCTTGGTCAGATATTGGTGCTACATTTTCTGGCTGGTGCTCTGTTCTTCATGAATTTAAAAGGTATCTATTAGTAGTTTATGATGCCTTTAGCAAGTTGTTCCTCCAGTCTCTTTTTGGCTCTTAGACCTCTGCTACTTCCTGGTCTTTGAAAACCTCAACACTCTTTGGCTAGTTTGCTGGTTTCAGT
Organism: Merops nubicus; assembly: GCF_000691845.1. Lineage (NCBI taxonomy): Eukaryota > Metazoa > Chordata > Aves > Coraciiformes > Meropidae > Merops > Merops nubicus. The sequence goes on from NW_008595848.1 coordinate 18,404, forward strand.
CTACTTGTTTAGTGATACATGTTTCCTTGTCTTTAAACAATTTTCATGCTGCCAATGGATATTTCTTGCCCTCGAGCTGTTCCTTTTAGTTTCTTCTAAAGAAATTTCATTATTTTTATGTAGCTCTCCTCTTGAAACACAGTGTTTACCTTGCAATAGACTTTGCTGTCTTCTTTCCTCCTACAAAGAGACTGAATTTGAGTATACTACAGTCACTACTACAGAACAGCTTTTAAGAGAAGTATTTTGAATCAGAATTATGCTTAGAAAGGCCAGAGCTGTTTCTTCTCTTCCTGATTTCCTGCAGTCCCTTACAGTGTCCATACCCTGGCTCAGTTTCATACCACGCCATGATGTTAGCTTAAGCTACATGGACTAGCTCAGCTCTTCTGCTCCGTCTGCCTTTCTGGCCTGGCAGGTTGCAGACACATTCATGCTGCTGTTCAGGTGAACATGGTAAACCTCATCACTCTTTTTGTCCTCCCGGAGCTTGTAATTGCAATCTAGTAATACATATCTCCCTTTTTAAATTAAGAAACTTATTTTCCACAGGGTTATCCTGAAGAGTCTGGAATAAGCCATCACTGATTGCCTCTGGAGCAAAAATCCAAAGTGTCCTCATGTTGATACTGGCAGGGCTCTTGCAGGAGCTGAGGACCAGGGCACCTGCCTTGGAGATACAATCACACAGCTCTTTTATTGCTTCATCCTGGCGCTGGAGAAGCAGAAGAACCCCACAGGCTCTGAGTAGTGCCAGTGCCTTCTCTCTTACCCTGGGACACAAGCAGCATGTATGAAGGGGAGAGTGGAAGATCCCCAGGCAAGTTTGTCCCTAAGCTGTGAAATAGCATCAAGCCTGCCAGAGTTGCTGTGTCAGAGGCTTGGGCACAGGCACCATACCCAGCAAGCTCTGCATCTGTCACGCTTAGATCACTGTTGCTAAGATCACATGTTGGGGACCTACACACAGCAAATCCAACACACCCGTGAGGTTCTGTGTACTTGACTTTCCTGGCGTTCACTACGTGTGCAAGGACCCCAAGCTGTCAGGACTCCATGGAAATTTGCTTCACAGATTTTCCCACAGACATAAGCCAATGGCCTTCAGACAGGTTAGAAACAACATGTGAGCTACAGGTCAGAGGAACATGAATATTTGGTGAGGAACCCTTGTCATAAATGCTCAGCTCTGCTCTAATACCACTTTCAGTCAGAAAATGTTTCCTTAAGTAGTGTTGTCTGAACCAAAGCTGTCTTTGGTTCAATAAATAGCAGTGTCTTGAACCAAACAGCTGGTGCAGTGTACTTCCTGTGTCAGGTATCTGTGTGTGAACAGTCTCCTCTGCCTGGCATTATGTGGATATATTGCTGCAGCTTGTTTGCTTAGGGTTATAATACAGAGTTAATTGGCCTTGCAGGAGGGCTTGTCTGTGCTTGTAAGGCTCAGCTATCATCTCCTCCTTGCTGGAGCAAGCTGAAGGAGCAATAGAGAAGCAAACTCAGGCTGATATTTCAGGTGTGCACAGTGCCAGACTGTGGCCAGCATGAAGTGATATGCATGAAGTGCTGGCTGTAAGGAGTGCCCTCTATAAAGCACTCCATTAGCTCAGGGAAATGCTTCTCACATTATCTTTTTTCTTCCTTTTTTTTTTTTTTTCATGTGAAAAGAATAACTTTCTTACCAGAAAAGAAATCTCTGTGGGAAGCTCTGCTTCTAGTGGCAACTTCCTTAGTTTTATTTTCTAGATAAAATCCAGAGATCTGCATGTAGAGTCTGAAAAACTCAAATCACAAATCTGAGGACCAAAAACCTTGTGGAAAATGGTAATACTGGACAGTAGATCCGTTTCTAAGGTCTTAACCACGTTCACTGGTCTTAACCTCCCTAATCAGGCTCACATACTCTCGCCAAGAACACTGGATGCTTATAGTTTGGTACCTAAGCTGAATTTAACTCTAGTGAGAGTTTGGCATACTGCTCACATACAGATATCTACATGTAAAAATATAAATGTAGGTGCCTTGTCTTAGGCTTAGATTCAGTCTCCTCTGGTAATTTATAAGAAGGTTATTATGGGTGGTGATGCCTGGTTTGTAATTTATGGGTAGCTTCTATGCTGCTGAAGCTAATCAAAATTATGCAGAGCAATTAGTGTGATGGAAGACTATTTGTGAAAATGGGTTTTGATTTACACTTCTTTATTAAACGCTACAAATACCTTAGACTTGCAGGAGCTAGGCTAAAGGCTCCATTTTTCCAGCTCTGTCCAGGGTTTGCTGATGCCATCCTGACATGCAAAGATCTCACAGAAACCTTGCAAACTTCGGTGATATCCTTGATTTTTCCCCACCCATTTCATTTAATCCTCCTTTTAGTCTCAGAGATGTGGTAGACAAGCAAAGGAGGATGCAGTTATGTCAATCCTGCGGAAGCTGGCAGTTTCCTGGCACTGATAAGGAGCAGGGGAAGTAGAGCTTGCCTGGTAGAGTCAGGGCAATATTAATATTTTTGGAAGCATGCAAGAATGATTTTTTTGATCACATGGTTTGGGGAATGTGACTCATGCTTCCCAGTCTCCTGGAAATGCTGCAAAGTCTGGTCTGTATTGCAGGTTTAGTGGGATGCATCCCAGTGGGTCTCTGTGCTGTGGTTGTTCCCATTAAGCTGCTTCCCTGGAGATAAGCTGAGTCAGTCTGCTCCTTCTAAGCTCCTGTGTTGCACTCAGCAAAGTTGTCACATTGCTCCGCCTGTGGTGTTTTACAGATAGGGAACCACAGTACAGCAAATAAAAGCAGAGTCCTGCTGACCAGTAACACCCCAGTGCAAACCCTGGGGTGACTGGGACTCCCAGTCCAGCGTGTTGGTCTTGCAGCCTTTCTCCTCACTCATTTAGGGGAGCAGCATGTCAGGAGCAGCTGAACAGTGTGGTGACATTGCTTCTTCTGTCTGCTGGCCTTGGAGCATAGGTTGTACTGAGAAAACCAGCCAAACTGCTTTGTTTCAATAGCAGAGAAATGAAAAATAGCCAGTGGGTAACAACACTCTGTGATAATGTTCCATGTTTCAAAGTTTTTGTTTACATCATAATGAAAGGAGAAAAAATTTCTCCAAACCTTTGGACATTTTCTTGCTGATCCAAATTACTTGAATATTCATTTGCAAAGTGAACAAAGGGGGTTGCAATGTGAATTTGTTCAATAAGAGAACCTTGAAATTCAGAAATCCTCTGCCAAAACTATGCTAAAACTGATGTGTATCCACAAAATATTCAGGCTTTCAACTAAGCAGTATGTTTTCATGGAAATGTGTTTTGTCAAGTGTTCCCACCAGCCCTAATTGAAACTTGTTCCTTCATCAAGATGCAAACATTTTCTTTTGACAGCATTCAGATATAGGGTTTAGTGACAGAAAACCATATTTAAGCAGAATGCCTCAAAAAAAAAGAGTTTGTGAGTATTGAAAAGAAATCAAAAAGTCTGGGAAAAAAATGTCCCAGTCACAGTCTGTTCTCTCCAAAGAATGAGGAAGGGACTCTCCTTCTGGACATGGGGCCTTTTGAAAATCATAATAATGACAAAAAGATAAAATCACTTCAGTGGGAAGGGGCCTTAGGAGGTTTCTAGTCCAGCTTCTGCCTCAAGAAGGGGTGACACTGAATTCAGACCAGGTTGTGTAGGCTTGCTCTGGGAAGGTCTTGAACACCTCCAGAGGCAGAGCCTGTCCCCTGTTACAATGCTTTGTAGTCCACCTGGGGAAGCATTTTTTCTTTTATATGGTCAGAAACACCCCTGCTAAAATTTATGATGATTATATTTTGTTCCCCTGACTTACATCTCCGTAAGGAGCCTGGATCCTATCTTCTTGGTAATATCCTCACAGGCACTGGTCAGGTCCCTGAAGCTTTTCTTCTCCCGGCTGAACAGTGCCAGTTATTCCACCTCTTTTCATACAGGATCAACCATCTTGAGGCCTCCATTGCATCTGCTGTGATTGCCCCATGTCTGGGAGGCCAAAAACTGGCCACAGTATTATAAATATACTGAATAAATGGAGGTAATGATATTTTGGAGTCTACTCTCTATGCTCCTCTTAACAGACCCCAGGATGCTGTTAGCTTCCAACACTGCCAGGGCACAGTGCTGATAAAACATCCTACTGTGCACCAACTCTCCAGCTCCTAGTTAGCACAACCTCTACCCATCCAGTCACCCTCCAGCCCATACCAGTCCAGGAGGTCATGGTATCCCAAGTGCAGGAATTTGTCATTTTGTTTTGTGAGGTTCCTGTTGTCCCATTCCTCCGACCTGTCCAGGTCCCTCTAAATAGTGGCCTTGCTGCTGAGCATAGCAGCTGCTCCTTCATCGATGGTATCATTTGCAAAACTGATGAGAGTCTCTTCCTCCGCATCATTAATGATGATATTTAACAGGAAAAGAAAGATCCCTATGGAACTCCATATGTAACTGACCTCCAGGTAGAGTATACGCCTTGGGCTTTGAGGCTAATGGTCCAGACAGGTTTTCAAAATGAGATATTCCACACCTCTGCCTCCTACAAAGATATCTGCCATGCATGTAGAGGTATGGAGAGATGAATGAATCTGGAGCTGAGACCTTTGGGTGGATATTGGTTGGTGTGGACATTGTACCTTTGTCTGCCAAAGCACCTCCCCATTGCAATGAGGAATGGAGACCCCATGAGAAGCTCGTGTCTGATCACTGCTCACTACTGGAGAAAGCAGCATAGCTGCTTTCTGCTACAAGTGCTGTCTAAGCAACCAGGGCCTGTGCAAGAATTAGCATCATCCTGAGCTCTTCCTTTCTTCACAAAGTCCTCAAGGAAGGCAGATCTGATTGTTTCTTTACTATTGCAATAAATCTGGAAGCACTGTGTAATTACCTGTCAGAGGCTCACAGAGTTGGCTAACTTCTCAGGCTCCGGAGGATGTAAAGATGATTTTACAAAGATGATTTATGGAGGAAAGGTATTGATAAATTATAATATTAAATTGTAATTATAATGTATATTAGATAAAAAATCCCTGCTCACTAAATGGATGTGGGAGGAGCAGGGGAAGGTGCTCATTGCATAACTGTCCTGAGCTCCTGCCATGAGAGCTGCAGGATCTGGAAGTCTCAGATGTCAAGTGGCTGAGCTCTCTTGGTGCTGGTATTTATCATGGCACGCTTCAGAAGTGCAGGTGGACAGTGTGACCCAGAGGTCTGCAGGCTGCAGAGCATGTAGCTGGTTTCAACCTGCATCTTCTTGGCCATTACGAAGATCCTGCAGCTGCTTTGTGGGCCAGCTTAGGTCAAAGGAGAACAAACTCTCAGGCACTGCACATCAAGTGTGCTGAAGTCAGTGGAGCTGAACTGCTGTCTGTGAGTATTTGATTCAGACTAATGATTAATACAGTGCAACATTATCACTTACATGGATGTTCTTACTCTCTTCTTTCTTTTATATTTTTGTATCTTTTTGTATTTTTAATTACAAGGACTATTAAATTTTATGAATTTAGTAACTTTGCTCCTTGAGTTCATGTTAATTCACTTGAGAACCTGTTAGTGATGGAAGAATATCAAAAGGTTTTCTCATTCCAGTAAATACTTGACAGAAACTAAAATTAAAAAATGTAGTCTCAGGTTCCTTAAATGTGTGCAAAATGTAAAAGCAGGTTTCCATCTGACCTTAGCTCTCGATCATCTACTGTCCTCAAACGCAGCCCTCCCAAATTTCCCAGAGGAGTCAGTTTAATGACCAGGACTATGGCTGTCTCACAGACTTTTGAGGACTTCCACTTTGGCCATGGAGGAGGAACTTTGCAAAGTGTTTCTGTCAACTTAAGGCTTGACATAAGGAACAGAAAGTTCCTAAGCCTTGAATTGCCCTGGCACAGGTGGAGATCTGGCTAAGCTGGCTTTCTAATAGATTTGGACTGTCCTGATTGATTGCCAAATAAAAGTAAGAATTAGAAGAAATGAAACTTTGAATATTATCAGACCTTACGTTAAAGCCACAGGGTTTCACACCATGACCAAACTCCTGCATTTACTGCAGTTGCTGTAGTCCTGTCCTTTGTCCAGGCTCACAGACCAAACTGTTGCTGCCTGTGCTAAACAGACACTTGAATAAGCTGAGATGTCAGGGAAGGAGCCAATCCAGCTCTTGGGGAGTTGTATGAACCTAGTGTTACTGTGTCCACTGCTGCTCTGTACAGGGATCTGGTGGGATTTTTCGGAGCGCTGGTGCCTACCCATATGTTTGCATTGCTCCAACAGTTGGCCAGAGTGCTAAGAGAAGCCACTTATTCTCAATAAAGCCAGCAAGCAGTGTGTCACATGGAGAATCTCTGAAGCAGAGGCGTGAGGAAGACATCATGGGGTAATTGCTAATTTTCCTTTTGAGTTCATTCATTTTCCTGTGTGAGCAGGGGCACATCCAGGCAGTCCATGGCAGCCCCTGTGCTCCCCAGCCATGCAGGCCAACTAGACAAGGTAACACTATCATCTTCTGTGGATTCACACCACGGTGAACATGAATAACGGTGTTTAATCCGGATGCTGACAGCTACCCAGCAAAAGTGGAGAAATTGTAATCCAGAGCCAGCTGGAGATGGTCTCCAGCTACAGCATGAGCAGACCAAGGAAAAGCACATGAGATGGCAAGGGCTTTTAAATCTTTCCTTCTTAAATCTTTATTTGTTTCAAATATTCTAAGGCAAGTAAAGATATTTGCTAAACACCATACTGAGAGACAACAGAAGGGCCCAAGCAGAGTGCCCAGCTACTGTTCTTGACCTGCAGGAAGCTTTACACAGGATCCAGTCACTATCTTTGGCCCCACCACTCAAAAGGTCACTACAGTCTGTGCTGAAGAATCCCTAAGCATTTTGGAGACGCTTTTTACTTTCTCTCCAGATCCAGCAGGAAATTTCCAAAGCTGTAGAGCAAAGGAAGCAGCTTCTCCCACACTTTTCTAGCATGCTCCTTCCTCGGTGGGGTGTTTCCTGAGAAAGAAATGTAGTGCTGGAGCTTTATTTCAGTGTGGGATCTTTTGGAGAAACCAACCCAGGGCAGAGATGAGGCTCCACCAGGGCTGCTAGAGAAGGATATGAGATGTTTGTTCTCAAGGGCTTGTTGGCAACTAGTACTTGGTTGGCTTCTGCTTTCTGGGAGCCCTGGTGCTGCCTCAGACTGAGTACAGAGCCTGGATTGCTGCAGCTCTGTCTGTGGGATGGAATGCCCAGGCCTCAACCACTTTTTAGCAGCAAGAAAGCTGACTGTGCAGTCCCTCTAAACAGCTTCCAAAGCCAACCCATGTGGCGGGTGACTCCCTAGTGCTAAAAAGAGCCCTGTGTATTCTCACTGACACACCGTGTTAGACACAGCCCAGCAATAAATACTGCCTGTATTCTAATCAAGAAAAATGTTCCCAGAGCCACCAAGCTGTCAGTTTGCCTGCACACGAGCAGTGCCGAGGGCTCTGTGACAACGTTACAGAAGAAGCCTCCTACACTTCTGTGCTTTAGTATGCATGGGAAGTACCTGCTGGCAGCAGCTCCTGAATTTCCCAGTCACCTTCAGGGATTCACGTGCATAATAAAGATTGAAGAAAGCTGCTGCTCATTGTCAGCCAGCATCTGGGGCCATCATGGGGAGCAGGTTTGGAAGGAGATGAGCCCCATTTGGGCTTTGGCTTTGATGAGATGGACAAGCTTAAATAGGCAGATCTAAAACGTCAAGTCTGGGAAAACTCACAAGAAAGAAAGTCAGCTCTGTGAGTTGTCTATAAAGTGGGGCAGGACAGATGAGAGGGATGAGTGGAATTAGCTGTACGAATTTAGCTTTGGGAACTATCAGGAACATGGCTAAATTAGGATACGCTTCTGCTTGGATTCTGAGTTCTAGTTTCATTTTCTGCAGTGTGACTCTATGTGGCATGTCAGGAGGCTGCTCTTTTGTATTGAGGGGTGTTGGAGCACAGATGTTAGGTGAGATGATAGATATTCCAGGACACACCATGTACCATATCATTTGAGAGGAGTTTGAGGTATGCATGGACGTAACCAAAGCTGGGTTTCAAGAACTCGTTGCCCATAGCAGATTCAGATGTTCAAATGAGATGTGTCCTTTAATGGAAAACTTGGAGAAGTTGTCTAGTGTCACTTGACAGGCATCACAGCTCATGCTGTGCATGAGAATGGTCCCACTGAGACATGGCACTAAGGCTGGCGGTGACAGTCTCAGAATATGTCTTTCCTGGGGCAAGAGAGATCTTTGGGGCTGGCTACAGGCAGCAGAAGCTAGCGCAGTATCAGTAGCCTACATAAGACAGCAGAGCACAACAGGATGCTCCATGCTGTTGGCATTCGTCCCAGCACTTCGCTGCCTATGGATGTCCCTGGCAACAAGAGGCCACTGGGATCTTGAGCTAATCCAGCCTACAAAATAGACTTAGGTCCAAGAATTTAAAAGGAAAACCTAAATACATGTTTGCATTCCAGAAGAGACACAAATCTTGGCTGAGCTACAGATTTCCCTTCCCTTCCCTTCCCTTCCCTTCCCTTCCCTTCCCTTTCCCCAAAAATAACTTGTTTGAATTTTTCTTGCTTTGACATGGCTGGGAACAATTATTTCTTAGTGTAATTGGTTCTGGTTTACCAGTGAACTGTAAATGCCTCACAGAGCTCTGCTTGGCCAGTTTTTGCATCAGGACCAGTCCGCAGATCCAGCTGCATCCCAGTCCCAGGAGCAGGGAGGTCAGTGGCACAGAGGTCTTAGGTACATTTTTTTTTTTTCTACTGAATGGGTAGAAAGCATCATGGGAAATGTGTCACTAAATCTGCACTAACGACACTTTTTGGTGATGAATTATGATAATATCTTTAAGCCTTTATGATAGCCCTACCTGGAGCTATCATAAAGCAGTAAAGAAGCCATAAATGTGATCACAAAGAATTCTTTCCCGACATGCAGCCAGCCTGATTTTACAGCTGCAATTCATGTTAAGTGTACATTCATTAAATTATTCAGAGATTATAATGTCTCTTCTTCAAAATCCTTAATCACCATGCCAATATGATTCTGCTTACACCGGCTAAAGAGTAGCTGAGGGAGAAATGCATTTTGGCAGGGCAAGGATCACTAACATTTTACAGTAATGGTAGATTAATTAGCGACAGATGATGATGGAGTGTTGATCAGAGTAAACACAGCTTCTACCTCAGCACTGGAAGGACTCGTCATGGTCACCATTGTAACAACAAGCACCTCAGTGCCTTACATCCTAAAACAGACCTGCTCCCTCTTTAATGTGACCCTCTGCACAGCTCCAATATAATAAAACATTTATAGAGGACAGAGGAGAAGCTCTGTTGCCAGAAAATCATTGGGTCAGAAGAGATTTTAGATATAAAATATGCTTCTCTGAGGAATACATATTTTCCCCTGATTAGTGCTTGAGAAGCATCTACCCTGATGTGTGACTTATGTCCATCATTGTTTTACTTCATCTGTCCATCTAAACCATGGGGTCATACTGTCTTATCCACCTTCCCTCACACCTGCATCATCCTTTCTTAGACTCTTACATGTGAATTTTGGCTGAACCTTTTATTTGCTGGTCTAATGCTAATTCTGGATCTCTCCATAGCAGGATTCATTGTTTAGCCTTGTATTTGAAGAGCAATGGTTCCATGAATTCTCCAAGGAAAACTGCTCCCAGACCAAGTTGTGAACTCGTGTTGTGGTTTGAGGCTTGGAATGGGGGCGTGACCTTCCAGCAACTGGGAGGACCCCGGGTGGGGGTGAAACCATTGTATTCCCTCCCCTTCCCACACACACTCTGATAAGAGGCAGGGAGTGGTTTCTTGTTTCACTCCTGCCTTGGAGCTCGGAGAGGAAAGTTCTCCTTTCACTCCGTGGGACCCTGGAACCATTTCTGAGGGTTTTGTATATTTTATCTTTTGTATTATTCCCCTGATCTTTATATATATTATTTTCCTTACTTCCCTTTTTCGTTTTCTGTTCCTTGTTGAACAATATACTTCATTTTTTTTAAAAG
>NW_008595848.1:28500-30562 GCF_000691845.1 Merops nubicus
CTGGGGGGGGGGGGGGGGGGGAGAGGCGAGTACATAGTTCTGTTCCGTGTGGGTCCTGCCCTGAACCCCTTTTTACACGGAACCAGGACAACTCGGAAATCAGAAACTTGGGCCTTGCAGATCAAGTTACTGCTGGTGAAGAAATCAATCAGTTAAGTGTAATTATTCTAAAAGGAACTTTTTTTTTTCCGAAAGTGGCACCAGTTCTTGAGTCATCATCCTGGTGTAAGAGCAAGGTTTAATTCCATTCTTGGGAATCTGTACATGGCCACAAGTGGCCAGTTCTCAAATTGTGAGTGGCTGGGGCTGAAGGGAGATTATTCATTCTGGCAGCAGGTCTTTCCAAAGTACTTGCAATGCAGCCATTGATGGTGCAATAGCTCTGCATCAGCTGTTTGTGTTTGCAAGTTCAAGAGAAAAAGTGCCCTATATATGTCTTAGGGTGGAGTGGTAAGACACTTGAACTTCCTGTGTGTGATTTAACCTAACTGCTGTGTCCTTGTCTTGAACAACCAAAATTCCATCCCTCCTTAATTAGAGACTTACATTTCCTATACTGTCATGACAGGCATTGGTGCCCTTGAAGGAATCTGGAGAAGATCCTGTCTCCCTGGGTGGGTAAGATGTGTTTGTGTAGCACTCCTCCCCACTGACTGGTAAGGAATAGATGCACTTTTCTTGGAAGGACAGGGTTCTGCTGCTACCTTTTGTAACAGTGTCCAGTCTTGTTTCCCTCCTTTGAACAAGGTTGTAGCTTTTGGGTGGTCCCAATGCACATTATCATTCAGCTCCTGCCCAGAAATCTCAGACCCCCATCCTGCAAGGGCTAACCACGACACTATTCCAGTGAGTAAACTGCCCCTGTTCCGTGAAAGGTCATGACAAAGCTTTCTCTCCAGCACACACATGTGACAAGAACCAGGTGCTGAATGTTAGACATAAATCTGGACCAGAAACAAGGTGCAAAAATTAGTATGTCCTCTGGAATAACCCTCCAATGCCTTTTCTTTGCTGTACCTGCCCAAACAATCCTTTCTTTTTAAGACATCTTGCCCAGGTGTCTGTGCTTCAATACCAGCAACCCTTTTAGAGCACATCACCAGGAATCTGGAGGTTTTTTTAGTTTTGTGATAAATGGAAAACCTTGAATTTCAGCTTTAAAAAAAATAATAAAAAATGCTGTGCAGGAACTTGGGTCCTTATTACTCTCTACACTGCAGGAACATCACTCACCTTTTAATGAAACCCAAAGGGAGACACATGTTCTGCTTGGGAGCAAATCACTTGTGGTTTCCATCTGGCCTCACAAGTGAGCTGCACGGTGCATTCAACTGTCTGCACTGAGAAAAAAGTTAATTATGAAACACCTTCATACCTCACCTTCCCACCCCATTCAACGTACCCATCAGAGGACTCAATGGGGCATCCACACCTCACTCTGACACAGCACGTGATTAAATGCTTTATATGCATCTCATTTTCTCCTGGTAAGAAAATATGAAGCCTGCTATCCTCCTTTATGCAAAACCAAAATCCAGTGGCAGATGTCGGCAACACTACCAGTGGGAACGGCCAGCAGTAAAACACTTGTCAGAGTGGGGCAGGACAGTGCTGTCAACAAGTGTGTGCATAAAGAGCTTACGGTCTCTGTGGCATTTCCTTGGCTGGAGCCCACAAAGCTTCTTGCAGAACCTGCTTAGGAATTTTCTGTCAAGTGCTTTTCCACTGGGAGATGTGAGTCCAATACCTGTTTTCACTTTTCTGAAAAGGCATTCATCTTTCCCTTGGGTTTGGAGTAGAATATTTGACCTATTTTAGATTATTTAATTTCTTGATTCCAACTGAAAAGCTGTCCAAGTCAGTTCAGAATCCCGTCAAACAACATTTCTCTGCTGTTTGCTGTCTGACAGGAACTGCTCTGTACCAAGTCCCTGTCTCCTCCTGTGGGCCAGGTTTTCAGAAAGACCCCTTTACCTTGAACACGCCATGGTCTGTGCTTTACAGGGACCAGAAAAGCCATATGACTGATGACCAGGTGAAATGCCAGGGTTTGAACCCCGAG
>NW_008595849.1:0-23921 GCF_000691845.1 Merops nubicus
TTTTTTTCCCCTCTCTCCTCCCTCCCCCTCCCAGAGAAGGGGATGTTGGGACTATTCCATCAGTGTGGTATGTCTGTGTAAACATCATTAGCTCCTATGAGCTGACACGCTGGAGATTTTCATTTCTTCTTACAAATCGCTGCCTTCCACAATAAAAATACCACGCATATTAGGCTGGCTGTGTTTGGAGGGAAGATGGAGATGTTTATTCTCGCCGCCTTTGATCTCTAGCAAAGCAAAAAAACAGCCTCAGCAGAAGAATACCACCGGAGAGAGGAGAGGGTGAGGGTCTCCCCGAGGGCGACTGGGCTGTGGCCTGAGGCTTTTTCTGGCCACCTGGCCACGGGAGGTGCAAGGTGCCAGCGCTGCCTCGGGCCACCATCCTATGCTCCTGCTGGTCCAGCTGAGAGCTCGTGGCCTTCAGCAGGGCTCCCCAGAGGAGCTCAGATGGTCCAAGGGAGGCGAGGCTGATTGGGAAAAATCTCATCTCCAGAGGACGTGTGGGAAAAGTCACTATCTAGGCTTTTTTCTTTATTTTTTCTCCCCTTAAACTCTGCATCTCTGGGGTGCCTGGTGCCCGTGGGGATGCCCCACGCAGGGAGCCATGCACGCGATCACTATCTAGGCTTTTTGCTTTATTTTTTCTCCCCCTAAACTCCGTGTCTCTGGGGTGCCTGGTGCCCGTGGGCATGCCCCACGCAGGGAGCCATGCACGCGCGTGGCTTGGCCAGGCTCTGCAGAGCCAAGCAGAGCCCTGAGGAGCCCCACGGAGCTGAGCCAAGCCTACCATCTCCCTTCATCCACTGCTTATCTCTGGGAGCAGTTGTGGCAAGCAGCGAGCTCCGGCAGAGAAACTTCCCTCATCCACTTCCCCCTTCTGTCTGTTTGCCCTGGCAGCACGACAGCGCTTTAGTAACCAGCAGATGTCCACACCCTTCTTCTCCCAAAGCCTTCTTCGTTTCCCTTGCCTGGATGCCTTGGTAGGTATCGGTTGCTTCCCTCTCCTCAGGCATTTTTCAGGTGGAGGAGAAGACTTGGTGGGGTGTTGTCCATGTAGCAACCATAAAACCCGCGAGATCCCCTCCCCGGGAGGGAGTAACTTTTCCACACAAAACATAAAAATGGGATAATGGTAAGAGCAAGGGGGTCTGAGGGAGGCAGGCCTTTCCAAGGAAGGCTCCAAGCTGAGCTGGGCTCCTGTGCTCTCTCCAGCTCGTGCTTTGCCCAGCTCACCACAAGAAGGCAGCAAGCTCCACACGGCGGGCGGGAGTCCTCGCAGACCTTGGTGGTGCAATCCAGCCACGTTTGATAAGCCCTGTGTTCCAAAGGCAGCTCTGGTCCAGGGACCCACCCAGATCCCAGGCTTCCCAGGCTCCCTCTGCTTTCAGTAACGTTTGCTTTTTTCTCTTTCTGGTGGTGCCTGAGCCGTGCGATCAGCCCGGGGCTGTGCCACGAGGGCTGGTGGAGACCCTCCAGCTGCCAGCCATCCCTGCTTGGGCGAGCAGTCAGCCCTGCCACAGGGCCACTGTGCTGCCAGGTGCCAGTCCAGAAAACACCAAACGTCAGCCTCTTCCCCTCTGCAAGGCTGGTTCCCCTTCCAAGAGTGCATACTGTGTGCTGCAGTAAACCCATCAGGCAGATTGCATGGGGCAACCCTTCCCTGTTGGCCTTTGGGGTTTCCTTGCTGTACCTCAAGCCTCCTTTCCATAAATCTCCAGGATGAGCGTGTGGGCAGAGCCCCCCTGGCTCCCTGGCCAGTTCCCCCAGTTCATTGGTTCAGTAGCCCAGCAGGGTTGTCTTGGAGCATTTGGCTCCTTCCTCCCACTCACTCTTACAGTGGTTAATCACCAAGGGCTCAACCAGAGAGCTTTGTGCATCTTGGGTGCTGTCTTCTCCCAGGAAAACTGAAGTCATTTGTATCAAAAGCACATAAATTTATATGCCATGTGATTGCAGTGAAAGGACCAATAGGCCTGGAGCCCAAACCATGACCAAACAGGGAAGGATTTCCAAATAGGAACCCACATTTCTCAGCTAGAGATGAAAAACTGATGCCCTTCAACCTGCACAGAAAAAAATCATGATGAAAAAATTCATTGATTAAGCAGAAAAAAATGGAGTCATGAATCCAAAGGTCTTTGTTGAATTCATGCTATTCCTTTTATCAAAAGAAGCAAAAATGGAGCTCTCAAAATGTAGTTCTGTAACTTTAGAGGAGGAAATGCCCTTTTCCATGGAACCAAACTTGTGATTCCTTGGGTGTACGACTTTCCTAAAGGATAAGTATGGCAATTCCAGTATCCCATCCTTTACTAATGATGTAGAAAATGCTGAAAATACTAGATTGTATGATTTTAAACCATCTGGTTTATAAGACCAGGTGGTTTCCTTCCCTGCTAGGACACCCAGAGTGACTTTACTCCCCTGCCTATTGCATATCACACTGTTGCTGTCTGATCACTGAGTGATCCCCCAGGCTGAGTGCTCCTGTAGCAATGATGTTGGTTCTTCAGTGCTGGGCACCCAGGAATTACATCGTTCAGAAACAATGTGCCCTCACTTTTATCACCAGAGCTGCCTGGGGACCTAAAAATGATCTTGAGTAAATAAAAAGAAGGGTTACCTGTATTCACCTTTTTTTTTTTGGTGTGGCTTCTGCATTTATTCACTGTTAATAGCTTCACAAACAGCTAATTAGTAGAAGTCTGTACTGAAACAGTAAATTTTTCAAGATAGTGTTGATGGCAAAAGACAATTTTTTATTCACATATGCTGAAAATCACTTAAATATAAGGCAGTAATATTTAGTTTTTCTTAACCTGGGCTCAGTGAAATGAGCTGTAAATCTCTAGCCAGCACTAATGAGATCCAATCTCATATCTGCAGAATCACATAGATCCTAGGGAGTCCCATAAGCAATCGTTTGTTAATATAAGTACACACACCAAAGTGTCTTAAAATTGTTGAATTCAAATTCAGTTTTGAATAGAGGCTTTTAAAAAATCTCATAACTTGTTTGCCAACAGCTCACAAACAGAATAAGCCAGGCCCTCCAGATAAATTATTTGCAATGAATTCTTTGCTTGGATGTAGTTCTCCTCCTCCTCCTCCAGCAGTATTTTTAAAGGGAACAGTCACTAAGTACTTGGACTTCCAGCTCCAGAGATTTGGAAGAAAAAGAGTTCACAAAAATGAGTGGGGTTTTTTCCCCCCTCCTTCATTTTGTCCATGAATGTGAATTCCAATATAACATGAACATGCCTGCTCTAAATTGTGTTGAAGAGGGCTCATCAGGCAGAGCATCTAGCACTTCTCTCCCTAAATTAGGCTGTTTCTCCTGAAAAGGTCACTAGTGTGAACTCCTTAGGCAGTGGAAAGTCTCCTGGGCAGACTTATTGTGCTGGCCACAAAGCCAAAGATAAAGAGCTAAGACTTGTCCCAGGGCTAGCTACCAGCACGTAGCTTAAGGAACACAAACGTTACAGAACACTGGAAATCTAAAATGAATGAATGGGATTTTTAAAAATCATGTGAATATATGTTAAATCTGAATTCTGCTATTTTTTTTTCTATGGCTCTATGAAAAACTACAAACTCTTCTTTAGAGAGTTGCCTTCCAGTGACACATTTCTTCACACCTATGCAGAGGGACTGTAGTAGCATTTGGCCTTTGTATTCTTTGAAAACCTTTGGTAAGGGCAAAATCACCAGGAATCTTGAGGTTTGTGGCATTTAAATTGAATTTTAACATTTCCTGACTGCAGCTATATAAACTGTTTCCTTTCAGAATGTTTCTTCCTGGCACAAAGTTATTGAGTATCATCACTGTGGGTTTTGAACTGCTCTACGTGTTGTGTTTCCTAATGACCCAACAAAAATCTTAATTTTAGTCAGAGGTAGCCCAGGACAGGGCCAAGCTCTCCTTGTGGCAGCAGAACAGGTACAGATGCCACCAGGAACAAAAGGAATGAATGCTTGGCTTTTGTCTGAGGTGCAGCCAAAAAGTGGTTAGGAAATGTGTGCTTTGAAGACTCCAAGATGCAATTCTGTCCTAACAGGGAAGAGGGGAAAACAATTCAAACTAGGGATACAAGTTAAGTCCAGGAGAAACCATCTAGCATTGCTAGGCTGCATAATATAAAATATTATTAGCTGCAATAACAGCTTTTTATATTGCTGAAATAGCATCTGTATCAATAATATCAATAATAATAATGTCAATAACCAGATAACAAATGCAAACCTCAGGAATATGAATTTTGGTGAATTGCTGAATTCACTGCTTGAGTGGATTGCTACACACAGTTCTTTTTTTCACCATTTATGCTTCATCTTGCCTCTAACTGATGCCCTGCTGCCAGACTCAGCAGGCTCAGAATGAAACTATAAGGCAGTGGTGTCATTGCTGGTGCTCTCAGAGATGGCAACTTAATTCTTGTTAAAATATTGTTTCCTGGATGCTTCCAAATGGAGCTTCCCAGGGGAAGAAATACTCAAATAAATGGAAAACACTTCTTTAATAAAACAAACAACACTTTCAGGCAAGCAAACACTGAAGTCTACCACATTTGATTACATATACAATGGAAAAGGGAATTAAATAAAAGCAGATGCTTGACTATAAGCAAACAGTAGCCCTGCAGAAGTGCTGGAAAACAAGAGGGTATCTCACAGTGCAGCAGTGCAGGTCTAAGTGCATCCTTTGCAAGAGGAATGCAATGCCTCTGCAGTGAGGATGGGGGTTTGTTCACAGCAGAGCCCAGGCAAGAGTTCTCCATCGTTAGGTTTTTTTCTAAATTCTCTGCAACAGTTTTCTTGCGAGCACAATATAACCTTGGGAGCAGTCCTGGAAGATATCTCAATGTCCAGTTCTCAAAACAAGGTTTCAACGTGCGTCACGTCCCTCCTTGGGGGATTTTGGCCAAGGGTGACAGGATCAACCAAAATTCCAGGTTACAGTTCATTAGTCCATGACAGTTAGATTACCTCTGTCTGCAAGTGGAGCAGTTCTGGCCATATATATTACAGTCACTTAAACATTTCCTAGGGTTCTTCTCTTGATGCCATTTTTTGTGCCTCTGAGCACAAATAGAAGCAATAAGACCTGAGCTGTAAGTGTAATCAGCTAGGTAAGCAGCTGACAATTTATCAAGGATAAATTCTGCCTCAAATGCAAAATTTCAGATGTGTGAGATCCATTCCAGTCAGGATGCTCAGAAAACCACCTTCAGGTAGAGCTGAGTTCATATTATTTGGCTTGGGTCTGTGCTAGGCTGGGGAATCTGAAAAAAAAATGTGGTTTAAAATCATCCTGAGTTAGTGAAACAAATTATGAAGAGCATGGATGATTAGTCAGTGGGATGCTTGACTCTGGGAAATGGCAAATGCTCCAAAGCTTGATGTCATCAGATCAAGGCTGGACATCTTTCAGGAAGGTTATGTGTCAGAGCAGAGAAGTTATTGAGCTCAGCTTGTGATTAGTTATACATCCAGAGTGGGAATGGCTGACAAGGAACCTGAAAATGTGATGAAAATGGGACAGCAGGTTAGTGGGGTTCCCTATTTCATCTCTCAGTGTAACAGAACGATTCTGGGCTCGGAAATGAATCGAGTGTTGCCTGAAGAGTGGCTGAGTCAGTACAGCTATCAGCTCCCTCTTTCACTGCTCCACAGTGCTGACAGCAGTAAAAAAACCCTTGTTTATTGATTGTCAATGAAGTATGACTCGAATATGCAGTCTTCAAACAGTTAGGAGAGGAAAAAGATGACTTTACATCCTCATCAGCCTGGCTAGGGCTGTGTGGAGTTGCACTGAGCTGATCCAATTATCTCTTCTGGTTTTAAAGTTGTTTTTTCAGGAAAACGACTCCCATCTTCGAAGAATTAAAGATCGTCCTGGAAAAGAAAATGTTGACTCAGATAAGGGAAAGGGCTGCTGGAAACAGCAAGTAAATTCTGTGTTTTATTTAACTCTTGCCTCCACATTCCCATGGGAAACGTGCAAAAGGTGGGGAGCAAAAACGTGCACGAAATACAGGGCAAAAAGTGAAAACAGAGGAGATATGTGTAATTGAAAAACAGCCTGAACTGTTGGAAAACCCAAATATTTTACTTGCCATTCTCCCCAGGCACTGTTTAGTGAAAACAAGACAAATACATTTCAGCCTGTTCTAGCAAGGACTTTGTAGGGTTGACCCCCCTGCAGAAAGCCAAAGCAAAGCCTGTGGCTCAGATAAGACACAAAAAACTCTATTTTGAAGGCAGCCTTTTGCAAAGGATTAATTCCACTGTTGAAATAGATGCAGGCAGTCCTGTCTGAGAGAGATCTCAGAGTGCTGACTTAGCAGCAGTGCTACAGCTGAAGATGCTCTTGCCTGGTTTTGGGTATGATTTGGGACCCGTTGTGCTAGGTGTAGTGCAAACCATACCAATGAAGCAAAGCTTTGCTTGCAGGCTTTTAAAAGCCCTTATTTTTATAAAGTGGGAAAGTCTTAACAAGTGGGTAGAATGATATTTGTCTTTTTTGTCCTTTTCTATAAGAGCAGGGCACTCTGTGTTAAATGACAATAAAAAGCCACGGAGTTAGACCAGAGGCAACACATGGATTCTGTTTTAGCTGCTGTAACTCTAAAACTGGGTTTCAGAAGTTCCTGACTTATTGGTTTATGCTGACAAATGTGCTTGGCACATGGTAAGTTCCTTGCTCTGGAGTCACACCCGTTACCAGGTCTCCAAACACATCAGCTATCAAAGCAGACTCTTTGCTTCATTCTTCAGGTTACATGAGCAAGACGTGGGCTCTGAGCTGACTTTAATCAGTTAGGTGGGTGCCTGAAGAGGGGCAGGATTTATCTGGTCTTCCATTTATTGCCCCAGGTGATTCTACCTGCTCAAAGGGGCATTTGTGGATGAGCTGGACTTGCACAGATCATGTTCATTCGTGGGGTTTTTGATACCTTCTATAACAGAATGGAGGCAGAGAACTCAAAATCTGGGGTCCAGCCATCATTCCATGGGTGGAAGATGAATCTGAGATCTCAAGTGGAAGCTGATACTGTAGCAACACTCTCAGAAGCAAGCTAACATAAAGCCCATGTGTACATACCACTATGGCAGCACTCTTTACACAGAATTTATGACCTTGACAGTATTTTAAAGCAAGATGGGAAATGATTAACTGCCTCAGGTTCTCATCCTCATCCTTGGAAGCGTGTGTGCAGGTCCCAGCTCACTCAGTGGGCACTGCAGGAAGGCATTTTTCAGAGGGAGGCATTTTTCAGAGGGTTGTACAGAGCAAGGCCAGGCTGCTCCTTGCTCTCACCACTCTTCTAAGTTAATTTTTGGGTTTTCACTCTTCCAGGATTTCTCCTCCCACACCTTTGCCTCCTTTGCTTTCTGAAATCTCAAAGATATTTAAACATTGGCTTTGATACTGAACCTGGGCTCTGATCTTATGTGAAAAACAAGGGGAAACCTTCTGTGTGTAACATCCAGATAAATTAAAAGTGCTCTCTGCTGTCATTCATAAAAGCCATGTGCAGACAGAGAACTTTCACAGCTATTAAAAAAAATATGTGCTATTCAGTGCAAACTTGCCATCTGGCTCCTAATGCTGGATTCCACTACAGTGCTTCTTGAGATTACACTCATCTGCCAGCCTCCCCCTCGCCTCCCAAGGCACTTAGGAAGACTCTGCTGGGAATAGAAAGTGAATTATTTTATCCCAATCACCATGCAGTTAACTATACATGGTAATTAAGCAGAGACATTCTCCTTCTGCCATTAGAGGCAAAGGT
The DNA here is from genome assembly GCF_000691845.1 of Merops nubicus. Classification (NCBI taxonomy): domain Eukaryota; kingdom Metazoa; phylum Chordata; class Aves; order Coraciiformes; family Meropidae; genus Merops; species Merops nubicus. The sequence goes on from NW_008595849.1 coordinate 7,797, forward strand.
TTTCTTGCTAGTCATAAATAAGGAGTGCTCTTGGGGAAGATGGAAAGATATTTACTGAATAAACTGGTATACTGTTATCACTCTGATGGTTAGGCAAAAATAATCAAGTAGTAAAACAGAAAATGAGGAAAAAATATTCCAAGCTGAGGCTTCTGCAGTTGTTCTGGATGACCACAGACATCTCTGAGCATGGAAGAGAGGGAGAACATTTATCTGGGATTTAAAAAGCCATGAAGTCAGGGGAATGCACGGGGAATGAATGTGGTTTGCTGGCAGAGCTCACCTCCTGTGGACAAGGGAGTTCCCTGAGCAATCCCCGTGGCTTCAGTAAATAGTGTCCTCCACACAAACATGTGCAGGGTGAGGCCCTGAGAGCTGGCAGGAGAGGGAGGTTTTTGTGCAGCTCCCACTGTGTGTCTGGGCAATATTAACATCTGGGCAGAGGCGAGTGCTCTTGCTGGTACCAAGCACTGCTGACTTCAGCTGTGGGAGACCTGCGAGCTGCAGAGCTCCCCAGGGGCACCCCCTCCCTTGGCAGCTGCCCTCTCCTCTCTGCACTCCCAGCTGACTCACACTCCTCACACCCTCTCTGCTGCTGGCCCCCACGCTCCCTCCAGGCTCCAGCCACTTTGCTGAGCTAGAAATTCCCAAGGAGGCATCACAGTTCGTGCAGCTCTGACCCCAGAGCTGAAATTCCCAGATGGATCAAGGGTTTCTTTATTCTGACCTGAGTTTAGCTCCCTGCTGATTCAAATGCACCTAGTCCTTTTTTTTTCAGCATGCATTTGAAAAGCTTGGATGATTTTAATTCACCTGCAGGTCCCATCTCCATGTCAGGACTGCCAGCTCCAAGGAATAAAAGCTTTGGGCATGTGCTCCCAGCTCTGTCCCACTCTGTAGTCACCATGCTTGAAGAATATAATGAGCTTTTTATTCAGTCCTTTGGTTTTGGAGCTTTAGAACGAACCAAAGTTATGCTTCCAGGATCTTAAAAAAAAACCCAAACAAACACCAAACCAAAGAAATGAGACAGTCTGAAACTTAGTATTTGGTTAACCTGTTTTTTTGAACAGGAAATTTGAAATTCCTCCTTGGTTCAGCTGCTTCCCCTACAAGCTTAAAACTACCTCATGATTCAAGCTCCCACTTTGCATGTGAAAAGTGATGAGTCTCCCTTAGTTTGCTGGGGGCCTGCCAAAGTCTTCTGGATCTAAAATCTCTTAGGCATAGCTCCTAATGGAGTTATTCCTCACTGAGTCCTAAACTCTTGCTTGGGCTCCCAACTGACTCTGCTTCTTCCTCCCAAGACTGAATTTATCTTATCTCACATATGGAGGTCTCTACTGGCTCATGCTCACGGGTTTGTTTGCCACAGGAGCTGACACTTCTCCATGGTTTTGTACCCCTCATTCTGCCAGGTCATATATAGCATGTTATCCATAACTCCATAAATGTGTTTTGATAGACCAGCTCATTCAACAGCTTTGGTCCTGGTGATGTCACAGACCTGGTAGTTTTTTCAGGCAAACAGTCTTTCGTTTGCCAAGACTTTAAAGTTTAATGATTACAAATGCACTAGGGGCACTAAATAGCCTTGTATCATTTTGAAACTCCTCCCTATCTGGAGGATAGAGGGTTATGGATTCACACCAGCTATAACTGTGGTCCCTGACAAAACCAACTGCCAGAGCACGTCCCTTCGCTTAGCTTGGTGTGTTTCTAAGGCAATTCCAGCATCACAGTCAACCACCCTTTGCATTCTGAGTCTTCAAGATTATGCTGAGAACCCACCAGCTTCCAAACTCTTCCAAAAACTCTGCTTGATGTGCTAGAGCTGGACTTACCCCTTTCTCAGACAGTGTCACAGCCTAGTCCTCCAGCCCGTGGCCTGACTTCAGCTGCTCTAAGCCCAGCAAAATGCAGCGATGTGGAGTGGCCCCAGGCTACAGACAGGAACACTTCTGCATCTGACACTCTTCAGTGTCCCTTAGGTAGCTGTCAGCATCACCCTTTCGGTGATCCTCCTGCCTGCATGGCCATGTTGGGGTGAGCAGAGACTGCTGCTGATAGCCCAAACTTGGCTCTAGCCTGGGGTCCCATGATTCACTCCCACACTGCTGCTGCCTGTTAATAATAAGCTTTTTCCAAGACACAGAAAATGAATTACTCATAGATGATAAGACACTGAAAACAAAATCTTGTCAAGGGTGTATATTTAGAAAGTGGCTGTGGGACAAACCCAGGCCAGCCCTGCATTCAGTGCTGAGCTAACAGCTGAGAGGACTGGGCTTGCTTGCTGCAGGGGACAGCTCCCAGAAGTGCTCAGCACCTCCAGTGCCATACCCTGGTTCCTGGGACTGATGGCTGGGACTTCATCCACAACACCCCAACATGGAGAACAAAGCACTCAGGTGAGGTACCAACATTCTGGATATATCCCTTGTGCCCTTGAACAGTGGGTTTCCTGCAGCAAGGTGGGAGTTTCAGAAGTTTTCTGAAGCCTTTGTTTAGGTCCACACTCAAGTCTCTTCCAAAAACTTATTGCATGCATGTGTATCCTCTTCTATCACACAGGGACACTGGGCACTGAATCCTGACTCAAGGTAAACAAGAGAGGATCTGAGGAGCACCCAGGGAAAGAAAGGCTGCAGGAACAAGCTGCTCCTCCTTCCAAGCTGCTCCTGCCTTCCCCAAAATCTCCCAGGGGCTGAGTGAGAAGCCAGTGCCTGTGAATAGTCCACGTTCACACAGGAAGCCTTTACTTCCATGGCCAGGATGGCTGATGCTTACCTGGAGGGATGTCTGATGGTGCTGTGGCCCCTTCACAGCCATGACCCAAATACCCTGTGGTGGTGCAGCTGAACACCTTGGGGAGCACACACAGGAACACTTTTTACCACTGTCTGTGCCCTCAGCTCTCAGTGCCACTCCAGGTTACTCAGAAAACCCTTTGGCAGACCTTGGGTACAAGAAAGACAACAGGGTCATTTCCAGCCTTAAACACAGAACCAACTTTAACCTTATGATATCTTCTGGTCGAGGCAGAGGTTCAATTTCTTGCTTTCCCTCACAACCCCCTCCCTCCATCCCAGGCTGCTCCATAACTTTTGTCTGAAGAAGTTCATAGAGAGTGAGGGGGTTTCAGGTTTCTGCTCAGGGGATCCTCGATGACCTCCAAGTGCTCTCTGGTGTTTTGGTGAGAGGTTGGTGGTTATAGGGTCCTGATTGCTCCTTCTGAACCACAGCCCAGTTTCCACAGGGGAGCACCCAGGCTGTGATGCTGCCCAGGGGAGAGAGCAACAGGGGAGGGCTGGTACAAACCCACAGCTTCACTGAAGGTACAACAGAAAAAAAACAGGAAAAAACCCTTCTCTAGTGTTCCCTCTTGAAGCTCTCACTGCCACCAATAAATTATTAACCCTGATGATGAAGTTAAGAGTGCACCAAAGCAGTAAAGATGGGCTGGCTGGTGAGGTGCCGCTTCCTCATTGCACATCCCCTCCTCGAGATCCTGGGGCAACCCTTCGGGAGGGAGGTCAGCCTTGTTTTGGCAGTTTCAGCTGCATTTAGCCCAGGGAGCAGCTGAATTTTATCAGTTGGTTTAGCCTTTGGTCTGCAAGTGACAAACTATTATTTCACTCCTCTTTAGATATAAGACTCGAGTCGTTGTTGGAGGATCCGGGCGGCTGAGCCCCGTGCTGAGCACCCCCCTGTGCCACCCACCCCTGCCCCTGGGCCAGGGCACCCCTGCAGAGAAGAGCTTGAAGGTATTGGGGTATGAAAAGCTGGATGTGAGCTGGCACCGTGTGCTCACAACCCAGACCAACCATGTCCTGGGCTGCATCAAAGGAAGCATGGCCAGCAGGTCAAGGGAGGTGATTTGGGTTCTTCAGAGTGGAGAAGAAAAGGCTCTGGGGAGACCTCACTGCAGCCTCTCAGTACTTAAAGGGGGCCTAAAAGGGAGATGGGGACAATCTTTTTAGCAGGACCTGTTGCAACAGGACAAGGTTTAATAGTAATTATCTAAAAGAGGGTAGATTTAGACTAGATTTAGATTTTAGAGGGTAGATTTAGACTAGACTGAGAAGTTTTTACAATGAGGGTGGTGAAGCTCTAGAACAGGTTGCCCAAAGAGGTGGTTGATGCCCCATCTCTGGAAATATTCAAGGTCAGGTTGGATGGGGCTCTGAGCAACCTGAGCGAGTTGAAGATGTCCATGCTTACTGCAGGGCGTTGGACAAGATGACCTTTAAATGTCTCTTCCAACCCAGAACATTCAGCTCCAGTCTTCTCAGTGCCACTGTCTTTGTTTGCAGAATAAGACAACAGGTTGTGATTATTTTCCTAGGTTGGCTGGAGTTTGTTCACCTTGCACAAGGTCTCTTGCATCTGAGCAGAGACCTGCCAGCACATCCTTCCAGCAGAAAGAGGTATGGATTTTTGTGCTTGTTAGCAGCTTTCATACTCACATCACAGCAAACACAAACTGCAGATATGAAATATAAATAACAAACAATGCCCTGATTGGAAACTTTCTAAAGATTACATTAGACCTTGGAACAGGGCCCCTGACTGTGTCAGAGAAGTGTTATCTTGAGGCTGTCAATGCACGCTTCAGGGTAAGAGGGACTCTGTCCCCAGAGACCCAAGGGAGCACAACGAGTGACATCAGTCATATTTTGGAGACTGCAGAGCCCAGTGTCACCAAATGTCAACTAAATCTCTGTACATGGCTCTCTTCAAAGAGTCATTCCTCAAGTGCTGAAAGGTGAGAGGGGCTAACTAAGCCAATTAAAGAAACATTTACCAAGCAGGGGAAGGACGCGATGATCTCCAGGCCAGGTACACGCCAGTCTGGTTTGGTTTCCTTTAGTTTCCATCAAGGCCAAAGTGGGTGGGAAAAAAATCCCTCTCTACCAAAGGCAGGACATTAGCTGACGAAAGGCAGGAGGCTTAGACTAAAGAAATGGCTCTTTCTTCTCCCCTAGAGCTGATGTTCCATTTGTTCCACCTTGACATTCCTTGTGAGGCCAGAGACAACACACCAGTCTGCCCAACCTCAAAAATAAAACTCCAGACAGGCCTCTCTTTCTCTGGGAAAGTTACATGTGGAAGAGGAATTGCAACTGGAATTTACAGCTAGTAGCTGTGCCCTCAGGTCAGATGCTGGTCCTAATTGCTTTATTGTAAAACAAGAGCTGTCCCAGGGACGTGGCAGCTATGGCAGCTCCTCATGAGACCCTTTAGGCATGTCTGAGTTCTTCAGGAGAGACAGTTTATGGCACTGAAAACAGACCATTGTATTTTCTTGGTGAAACCAGTGCTTTTCCTTTCACAGAATTTGGCTTATGTGAAAAATACCCACAAAGAAATCTTGCAGATATACTTGGGGACACAAACAGATTGGGCTTTGTCAGTCAGGCCCCTGGCAGTTACAGACAGGATGAAGTTCATCAGTGGCATAGTTTTATTTACCATGGAGGGATGGCAGCAGCAGCTTTCCTGCAGCTCTAGCCAAAGCAGTTAAAGAAACAAACCATTATCTGCTGCCCCTGCACTGGGGTTCCACCTTCCACAGGGTCTGCTCATCCAAGTGGAAATCCCCTTCAGGTAAAGCCACCAGCTTGGCTCAGCTCACTCACAGGACTCACTCACCTCCTGCAGAAGCCCAAAATACCTTCACTGACGTGCTGGAGCTGGTTACCTCACCTAGACCACTCAATTAACTCAGCTGGGGACACGGCAGCCTCCCTCCAAAAGGCATTTGCAAAGAGGAGAAAGGCAGGAACAGCTAAAATTAGGAAAGCCCCTTTCTGAGAAGATCATGAGTCTGAGCTGTAAGGGCAGAACTGGCACTTGGCATCCTGATCTGGGATCTGAGCTCAGGGATGTCTCCATCTGGGGTGTGGGTTCAGTTCCTTACAGAGATAAGTCCAAGCTGTGAAGTTGGAATTTAGAGCCAGTTTCTCCACAGTTTGAAAGCATTTGGCTCCATCATTTTGGGAAGGGCTTATCACCACTGCTAGGTCTTTTAAGCTGAACAGCAGCTACAGACATTGGACCCCAAATACTTTCCAGAGTCTCTAATTTATAGAGAAAGGAGAAATAATAAAGCACAAACAATAACTGAAGCACATCTAACATTTCAATCAGCATTTTTATATTTGCAGGTATATAATTATAAACAGAAGATCTGTGTCAACACTTTGTTTAGTATAAAGAACGTGGTGGCAAAAGCATGTTCTGTGTGTGTAGGTCTCCATGGCAACCCCACTCCACATCACTGAGGTATAAACTAGAGATTATACAGCTTCAGGTGACCCAAGACAGGAAAATGATAGGAGACAACAGAGGGATGAGATTAAAAGAAGAAAATCTGAAGGGAGATGGGAGCCAGTGGCAGCACATGCTAGGAAAGGAAAAGATAGGTCTGCTCCTTGGAGTCATCACTTCAAAGGGTCCTTCATGCTTAGGTGTATGGAAATTGGGCCTTTTGGGTCAGCAGTGTGGGTGTTCTTTGGGGACATTGATAGAAAATGTCTCTTCTTGTGATTAACACTTGAAAAGTTTGGACTCAAGCTTACAAATGTTAAGCAAGGGCAAAAATAATGATAAACACAGAACCTGCTCCTGAGCCTACTGACTTCCATGAAAGACTTCATCAGCATCAGCTGCCTTTTGTTCAGGCTCAAAGTCATTACTGCAATTACTAATGAGAATATAACACCACAAAACAAAGTTTTGCGGGTGAACAAGTGCAGCTGAACTTTTCATTGCACCTCAGCCTTGATTCTTTCTAACAAAATCTTAGTTGATTTTGTCAACTAAGAGAAAGAGTAATCTTGTTTCTCTTAGTTGACAAAATAATCAGCTCCTGGATACATTCCATACAACACTCTCAGTGGTGTTCATTTTATACACACACTGACATCATGCAAACAAGGTAGCAAGTAAGTTGCTAATATTTGTTAAAATGAACTTCTTTTTAACAAATATTAGTGTTAAGTGCAGCTGAAACTGAAAGGATCCAGACAGGCTCTTGTTTGGCAGCTCAACAGCAGGTAAAAGCACGAATGTGAACTGGGGTGAAGCAGTTGGCTAAATGGAAATCTGGAGAGGAATAAGGTAGCAGAGCTGGCTCATCTTCAGTACAACACACTTCCCAGGGCCATAACATCTGAGCATCTCATGGGCTTTCAGCTCTTTATCCTCTCCACCCACCGAGGTGGTAGATGAATAAGAGGTTTGCATTTTAGAGGTGGCAGGCTCTGCCCAGGGTGCTTGTGGTTATCTCCAAAGCCACTGAGCAAGGCTCTCATCCCAGACTGGGCTGCTCCTGGGGAAGAGGCAGCACCCAGGCTCTGCAGTGCAAGTCCTGTGTCTTACTGCATCTTTTTCCTGCAGGTTAAAGCCAGGGGAGAAGGAGTTTGCAGGGAAGGGCATGCCCAGGGCCAGGAGTGCAAACAGTGTGAGAAAAAGAACTGGGGAAAAGCTCAGAGCACACCTCGCATTGAGCACATCATATTTTGCTTGCTGCATGTGGAGCAGGGCTGAGTGCTTCAGAGCTCTGTGCACAGCTCCCTCCCCAGGCTGCACTTTCCCCCGCAGTGATTTACAGGCTGCTCTCCTCTCCTTCCCCCTGCCCAGGGAGATTGCCAGTCCTGTCAGCGCTGTCCTCTCCGACACTTGGCCCTGGAAATATTTCAGGAGGAGACATGCTTGCCTTGCTTTCGCTGCCTGTGTTTCTGGAAGGGCCATCCACCAGACAAGGTTCTGCACTTGAGCCTGATGCCAGTGCCAGGACAGGGATGAGTTGGCAGCCACTTAGTCTGTAGAGTCTAGTACCAGCCTCGCTCTGCAAACAGTAGCCAACCTGAAAATCCAGGGAAACAGGAAGCCTCTTGAAGTGCAAACCTTCCCCTTATTCAGACCTTCTGCATGTAGCTGCTGATGGAAAGGAATTTGCAGTGGGAATTGCAGATCAACCTAAATCTCCAACTAAATATAGCCTTGCAGTGGTGGGGGGAAGGAGGGGAACAGGACAGGGAGAGGCAGGACTCCTCTTTTGCCACACAAAACCTACGTTGAGAGCCGTTAGGCACAATTAATGAGTGATGAGTTTTCCATCGCAGGGTTTGTGTGTTTCAATTCTAAGTAGGGCAAAGTTGAAAGGAGGGAGGCTCCCTGTTCAGGAGACACGCTGCAAAGCTGTGCATGTCACCAAAAGAACCCAGGGGTAAGCACCAAATATTACTCACTGAACAAAAATAAAGTGAATGAGTCACGATATTAAACAACCCAATAAAGGAAGGTTGCAAAATGCCTGGGAAGACTTCACTGATTCAATTGCTGGTCATTCTGTCCTAGCCAATGTGGTCTTCCTCTAGCAGGGTTGAGAAGCTAATGGATGCTAACAAGACCTTAGCATGAATTGCAGAGGAGGAGCATGTAATGTAAAGGCTACAAGTGCATGATCTTGTTGCCTCCTCCCCACAGAACGTGAAACATCTCAACAATGTGTTTTCAGCTCTCTCATCCCAGACCAACAAGCTTGCACTGCAAGGAGACATGCCCAAAATCACAGATGTCCTGCAGAGCTTGAGCAGAACAGGCTCCACCTAGCCAACGTGGTCTTCCTTGAGAAGCTAATGGGATGCCAACAAGACCTTAGCATGAATTGCAGAGGAGGAGCATGTAATGTAAAGGCTACAAGTGCATGATCTTGTTGCCTCCTCCCCACAGAACGTGAAACATCTCAACAATGTGTTTTCAGCTCTCTCATCCCAGACCAACAAGCTTGCACTGCAAGGAGACATGCCCAAAATCACAGATGTCCTGCAGAGCTTGAGCAGAACAGGCTCCAGCTGAAGGAGTTGGGATTTTCATCTTCTTTTGTGTCAAAAGAATTAAGAACATAAGTTTGTGTTCCAGAAAGACAACAAAGTACCACCTGAAATTATTGTGCCAGAGTGTGATTTATGGTTGATGGGCCCAGCTCTGTCTCATCCTCTGCATCATTTGGACCTACTTCCACTGACAGTGCAGGGTCTGGAGGGTGATCTGAGGGTGGTGAAGGTTCTGCTCAAGCCTGAACCTGGGATGGCAGTTTCATACTCAAAAGACCTCCAGACTCTCAAGATTTTTCACTGTCTCTCTTAGAGTATCTTCATCCACCTTCTCCTCTCTGGTGTGACCTCACGGCCCCTCCAAAACCCTATTGTCCTCTTGGGTTGTGGTAGACTCATTCTAGGAGGTTTTAGGGGAGCTGCTGCAAAGAGCTCCAAAGTCCAAAGGGTTTGGCACGTGCCTTGACACGAGTGCTAAAAGGTTCTTTCATCTCTATTATTTCTATGCTCATTTAGGAGAAGGAAAGATCTGAGGTGGCACATGGGGTCTAGGGACTGGGAAGGTGAATTTTAAAGGCTTGAGCTAGTAAGGGTGGGTTGAACTTGGGACCAGCCCAGAACATGCATGGCTTCAGCATTCCAGCTTTGCCTTCTGGACATCACACAGATGAGATCTGTGGTGTGAGCAGCACTTGAATTGAGACTGACAACGCTTCAAGTGCCAGAAACCACAGGTCTGAAGCTTCACCTGACACCAGGAATTTTGCTGGCAACGTGATGGCCACTGTCTACTGCTGCAGACTGGTTAATGTGAGGCTCAGCCTGACACAGGGTATGAAATACAGCAAAGGGGACAAAGTTATCTCTGCTTTCCTTTATTGCCTGGGTTCAGTTCCAGTGTCTGTAAGGCAAAGAACAATATTCCAATAGCAGGAAAAAAAAATAATTCAGTAATGAATATGAATAATACTTGAAAAGACAAATGGTGTTTGGTTTAGTTAATATATTGCTCATTAGTGAACCACAATAGAGACGTTTTTTAAAAGACTGCAATCACCATGACAACCTGATAACACTGAGTCACATCATTTCCGAAGGTGATGGTCCTCCCAAAAAGCTCTCTGAAAACAGAGGGCAGATTTCAAGCCTGTGGTCTGTTCTTCAGATAACCTGCTCGTCCCCTCTTTGAAGAGCACTGCAACACAGTGGGAAAATGCAAGGAGCAGGGAAAGAAAGATCCAAGTGGGAGAGGGGGATGGGTGTTAAAGTTGTAATCCCAAATTCAAGGATAATCTTGCTGTCCTACACTGCAAGACCCACATATGGGGGATCATTTGCCCTTATAATTGAGGCTGGGTATGGGTCCATCAGGCAGATGTCACTGCAGGACCAAAAGGAGATGGAGATCAGGATCTTTGTAGACACTTCTCCTTGCAGCTCTTCAGTAGCACCACAGAGAAACCAGTTGCTGGTGTGAACCTATGGGATGCTCCTGAGCCAGCCCCTGCTCTGGACTCCTTGGCCTCAATATTGACTCATCCCTGAAACTCTGAAAAGCCCGAAGTGCCTCTGATTGTGTCAGGGAGGTGCAAAATGTGATGCTGTAATAGAAAGAGGGGCAAGGACACTTGCTTTTTCTCCCACTGGTCCAGGAGATGGTCACTCTGGTACCTCAGGCACAGTGGCTGTGGTTCAGAGGCAGGTCAGCCCCCAGTAATTCCTTTCTGGGATGAAGAGAGGTCACATTCCCCTCTTTTCCTGAGAACTTCACATCTTCCATTTTCTGAAGCAAAGCAAGAGCACAGTAGCCTACATCCGCCTGCAGCAACAGAGCTGAGTGATGTGGCTTGATAAATAGGTTGAATTTATTGGTAACCTCTGCTGTCTCACACTGATTTACTCTCAGCATCTCAGATGCTGCCAAAGTATTATTTTATTGGGAAGGAAAATAGAGGTACCACAAAGTGACACTTATTCCTCAGAAGAACTTGGCAGGCAGCTGTGATAAGAAGGACTCGGTGGCCCGAGCCTGATCCTCCCTGTGGGACTGCTGCAGTGTGAGGATTCCCTGACTGGGATTCAGGCAGGAGTGGAGCCTCCAGACCCCCTTGGCTGGTGTCCGTGGCATCTCGTTAGGTTAATGTGGTTTAAATTAAATGGTTGCAGACTCCAGATCCGTGCAATTGCCTGTGTAATTAATTGTGATTCCCCGACAAGAGCTGCTGCAGTTAGGTGGTTAAGTACTCACAGTTCTGGCCCAGGAGAGGTGAATCTCAGCAAAGTTACTGGTCAGGAATGTGCAGAAGGCCAAGCAAAGAGTGTGCAAGGGCTCTTGAAATAACTTTGGCCTAGGAGCCTGAATAACTGAATTAATATCTAGGGGGGGGACCTTGAATATAGATAAAAGACCCAGACCTATGACTCAAATTCAGAATGCCTTGGATTTAAGGATTTGGCTTGATTTATGAAGACGTGGGGCCAGTTGTCTTGAGTATATTTTTGCACCATTATTTCTGACTTCTGGGCCACACAGGGCATTGGATCAAGCCATGGGGAGCATTTGCATTAGCTGGGGGATGCCTCACAAGGCTACAGACACCCTCCTGTTATGGGCTGTGCTGAACCTGCAGTCAGAGTGGGATCACACTGCAACAGGAGCACAGTTTAACCAAAACACTTTGGGTGTTGGTCAGAGAAGGTGGCAGAGGGCAAGCAGCAAACAATGGGATGTTTCTGCACCAACTTCTTTGGGAGTGTACGATCTAAGGCCATGCAGCTCCACACCAGGCACCAGCCTCCAGCCTCTCGAAGACCTGCTGAGCTTCACTGGGCCCTCCACATGAGGGGACTGTGAAAAAAATGCCAAGGTTTCTTACCCCTTATTTCATACTTCATTAATAAAATGAATTCAATAATTCATTGCAATATTGCCACTGATTAAGTACTTGAAAATTGCTTCATGTAACTTTGGTTTTGCAAGCTGAATCATAGAATGTTTTGGGTTGGAAGGGACCTTTAACAGTCATCTGGTCCAACTGCTCTCCAGTGAGCAGGGAGATCTCAGAGCCTCACCCAACCTGACCCTGAATGTTGCCAGGGATGGAGCATCTCCCACCTCTCTCGACAACCTGTTCCTGTTTCACCCTGCTCACTGTAAAAAACTTTCTGCCTTACATCTAGTCTGGATCAACCCTCTTTCAGTTTAAAACCATTCCCCCTCATCCCACCACAACAGGCTGTGCTACAGAGACTGTTCCAATGTTTTTCCAGGTCCCCTTTAAGAACTGGAAGGCTGCAATGAGGTCTCGCTGGAGCCTTTTCTTCTCCAGCCTGAACAACCCCAACTCTCTTCAACCTTCCTTCACAGCAGAGGTGTTCCAACCTTCTGGTCATTTTTTGTAGCCCTCCTCTGAACCTGCTCCAGCAGGTCCATGCCCACCTTGTGCTGAGGGACAGGTTCTTACAGTCTGTGCCTCTCTATTCCAGGATGAATAAAGGAGGCTATGTTAAACTGCCCTGCAGGACTGACAGTTCTGAAAACCCTGTAAAACCACACCAAACACCCCTCCATGTGCTCTTCATACTGCCCCACTCACCTTCTGTGGGTTTAAATAATAAAAACCTTTGCTCCTGGACTAAGGACCAAGTTCCAGCAGAGAACTACACATTTCATAGGAGTTATAAACTCAAGACAAGTGGCTCTGATGGAAAACCCCCAGCACTGTAATGGTAGCAGGTGCCAAATGAAGCAGTCCATCAAAAACAGGCTGGCTGCAGTCTCCAGTGGTGTGCCTTCTACACCCACATCCCTCCAAAATAATCCATTTCTCCTTTCTCCCCGTGGCTACAAGGCTCCTGGGGCTCTGCAGGGATGGCTCTGAGATCTGCAGCAAAACCACAGCCCACCAGGCTCTCCCCCCTGCCTGCCTTTGAAGAGGGAAAGCTTTTCCCTGGCTTCTCCCTGCTGCAGGTGGGGCAAGGACTGCAAGGAGCCACTGCATCCCTTTAGCCTCTGGTAACTCCTGACTTGATTTCTAAGGGTCTTGGGTTAAGCCCATTTGCATCTTGCTGCAGATGAATTTGGCTCTGGGGGTTCCTGCTGCTGGGTTCATTGATCACGAGCCACCCTGGAGTTGAAAGCTGAGCAAATTCTTATGAGGAAAGCATTAAAAGAAAAGCATTTTCCTCTAAATTGCCAGCATTTCACCAAGCAGAACCCAGGTCTCACAGAATCCACCCAGCCTTTCTGCAGCTTCTGTCTGCCATTTCTTCTCCAGGTCCAAACCTCCACCTCCTCCAAGCCTGCTGGCTTTCTGTTCCTCATGTCTGCTTTTGGCTGTCACCTGGTGACCTCACAGGATAACTTTTTTTCAGGGTTCCTCTCCGTGTTTGCATTTGCCAGTCAAATATTCAGGCCAGCTGACTGAAAAGTGATGATGGATGCAAATGCTGCCATCGAGCTGAAGTCATGGGGCACAGCCCTGGAGCCCCTGGGGTCCATCCTGTGGGCAGTCATCCAACCTTGTCCAGGAGAGGCTTTCATTTGCCCTGTTCTTCACCAAGGGCTCCTCTGCATCTTGGTTGGTTGCAAGGATAATAATTTTGCTCATGAGTGGAAACATCCAAATGAAAACTTTTCAGGCAAAATGAAAACTTGCAAATAATTCATTCTCTTGCTAGTCAGGCAACAGGAAGAGCCCAAAGAGACCATTTTAATATTGTGAATGAAAGCAGCCTTTGGAAGGTGAGTTGATCACATCTTTACTCCTTTTTCCCTGGGTCAGCTCTCATCCCAAGCTGTTGATCTCAGCAGACAAGGGTGTTAGACCAAAGAGAAGACCTGGAGCATCGAAGTCTTAATCCTCCCAGTGAGGGCAGGGTTGGTTTGTAGGCTTCAGCTTTTGACCAAGCCTGCTTGTGTCTCTGCTGCCCAGTTACAAGCTCTGCCACGCCGTGGATTCAGTGGATGCCAACAAAGTCCATCTGATGATGGCTGAACACTATTTTAGCTCAATCCAAGTTTCACAAGGCACTTCCCAGCAGCTTCTGAGCTGTGGTCGGTGAGCCCAGAGATATGGGGCCCATATTCTAGTTGGGTTTATATCACCCATCATAAATCAATCCTCATAAATCAGCTTGTCAGAGCTTAGAGCCATCACACATGCAGACTCAGATGACTTGCTGTCACAAAGACCCTCCCATGAGACTGTGGATGCCCTGGGTGCCTGGGAGGACCTGCTCCTGCTGCTGTCCCAGGGGTGCCACCACAGAGCAGGGCTCCAGCAGCCTCCAGTGAGCTGTCTCTCTCCCTCTTCCAGGGGCTGGCTGATGTCCAAGCCAGCGTGAGCGAGTCGCTTGTGGAGCTGCAGGAGAGGACACTTTCACATGCTGTGGTTTACCCACAAGCAGTAAACACAGCTCATTTGCCTAAAATAATAACTGCCTCTCAAAGCACGGGCTTCCCAAGCTGCTTGGAAGAGCTGCTGGTACTCCATGACTGGATACTAGATACTAATCTTTGTTTTAAGCTAGAAGATGACTCGGTGAGGGGAGTAATTTTAATTATTTTTTTTAATGTTCCATATTAAATCACAAACTTATAGGAGGCTAATAAGCAAAGCCCCACGGGAGGGTCAGTCTGACTCTCCAGTCGTTGACTCTTCTGTGTGAGGCTGTTTGATGGCTGGACATTGGCTGGTGAGCTCAGTATTTATGATGCCCTGCTGCAGAAAGGAGAAGAAGCTTTGCCTGCCCACCCAGGTCAGCTGCAACACGGGCTCTCCAAATGCCCAGGGAATCAAGAATTTAATCTGTAGGGCCAGTCTTGCCTCCTGGAGGCACCAGCAAAGCCACTGGAGATACTGGCCAGCACGTGGTCAGGCAGGCTTTCTTGGCAGCCAGCTAATGGAACACAGTCCTTCCCCGTGGCTGAAGAGTTCTGTAAGCTTGGAGGCCTTGCTCCTATTCCAAACCCATGCTCTGTTTATATTTTTCTTTGTCCCGAGCAAAAAATTGGCCCCATTGTGTGGGAGCAACACTGGAAAAGAAAAACAAGAAACATCCACTGAGAGAAAATGGATATTGTGGGAGCTGAGGAAATGCACATACTTTGCTGATTCCATTTTCTGATGATGTCAGAGTCAAAGAATATCTCTAGAAATAAATAAATAAATATAAAAAATGTTGGCAACTTGGAATCAAAAGCCCTGTTCATCAGAACCTCTTGTTAAAGGAAGAAATGTAAACACTCCCCCTCGCTGCCAACCCCCCCCCACCTCCCAGCAATGAGGTCTGGCTCAATTTGGATGGACCCTCAGATGGAACTGAGGGTACCTCTCCAGTGAGGGAGGCGTCAATGCACCGGGGAGGGGGCAGGAAAAATGGCTTGGGCTGTGTGAAGTGCAGGGATTCAAGCTGCTGCTCCTCGTGGGGGCTGAAGAGAGGAGGGCTGACACTTTACAGATTGGGTGTAATCCACAGGAAATTTGTCCTTGCTGCCAGAGCAGTGCAGGGATAGGGCTGCCCCCCACCCCCCCGCCCCCACCACCTTGCTCAAAAAACTTTGCTCGGCTGGTAAAAGCTCAGGAGAAAAGGGTTAAATAAATGTTTGTGATATGATAAGGTGCTTGTTTATTCAAGGGATGACAGATTATTGGCTCCCAAGGCAGGGTTGAAAAATAGTACAAAGGAGCTGGCGTTCCCTTCACTGATGTGATTTCCTCCTAAGGTTTTGCTCTTTGGTAGGAACAATATGCGCTGGGAATTAAGAGGGATGACTTTATTTCAGACTGGAGCAGACAGACGAAGAGCTGCTTTCTGGGGGCACTGACTCTGGGTTTGTGGGGTTTTGTTTGTTTGGGTTGGATTTTTTTTGTTTTTTTTTTCTTTCAGCTGAACTTCTTCTCCCAAAATCATTGGAAACAGGGGTTATCTCCTGCCCGGGAGGAACACCCAGCATGGCAAGCTGGCTAGAACCCTTCAGATGAGGGGTCTGACCCTTTTACTTGGTAACATCACTTTCTGTTTTATCACCACATCTCTCAAGCTAGCTCCTGCTTGGCTGCCTTTGGATACGTGCTCAGGTCTTTCCGAGTGCTGCACAAGTCAATAGGAGGCTGGCAACACAGCAGAGCTGAGGCTGCCAGAGGACTACACGTGCCTCTTCCAGGCTGAGTTCTCCTCTCTTAAAAAGGCTGGTGGAAAGCTCTGAGTGCAGCAGACACGCTGAGCCACAGGGTGCACCCAGGTGTCACCTCGGGGACCTGGGAGTGATGCCTCC
>NW_008595850.1:0-216 GCF_000691845.1 Merops nubicus
TACACTGAAAGTCTTCATTTATCTTTTGGCTTCTGACAACCTGTAGTACACATACATGCATTCCAAACTGGACACTTGCTTTTCTTGGCAGAAGTTATATGTGCACATTTGTATAGTTTGGTCAGGCTCTCTGTTCAAGCAAATGCAGCTGGTAAAGTCTGTTAATAAATTCTGAAACATTTCTTCTGCACACACTAATCACGTTGCTACCCAATA
>NW_008595850.1:283-1004 GCF_000691845.1 Merops nubicus
ACTTTGCACAGTGACACTCAGATGTGTGGAGGGAAAAAACCCAAAGTAAACTGTGAGAAATGCTACGTGCCAGTTCAGTGTGTGAGACTGTCAGCTGGAAGACCCTTTATTGCCTTCATAAACTCACGATCTCCTCCAGAAACACCTTTTATGTGGAATTTGTTCTACTTGTGAGTAAGCAAGCAGACAGGTAGAAGCGTGCAAGCAAGATCAGCAGATGTCAGTAAAGAGCTGCTGATCTAGTAAGACGAAAAGCTGTCACCTAACAAAATAGAAGGCTTGATATGAAACAAATTGGCTGACCTCCTAAAACACAGAACAGGGGAAAGGACAAGAACAGACTAGAGAAAAAGTAATTCTAGCTTACTAAGCTAATTGGAGCTCAATCTATTTCTTCTCAACTCTAATAAAAATATTCCCCTACTGAGCTGGTCATTACATCCTTGTCAAACATCTAAAAGGCTAAACTCATAAGCCAGATCTTGAAATCCCCTACAAAAACTGCAAAAATACAGCTGTGATACACAGAGATCTAAGCTGCACACTCGGAAAGGCTCCACTGTTCAAAGTTACTCAAGTGCTACCTGATTCAGCTTCTCCAAGAGCAACATACCATCTAGTCAAAGATAAAAATTTATGCAGCATGGAAACCCACAGGACTTAAGATGCAGCTTCACAAATGTTTTTGCTTTAGACAGTCCATACAAAAAAAAAAAAAACC
>NW_008595850.1:1144-1459 GCF_000691845.1 Merops nubicus
TTGAAAAGTTTTTGAAAGTACTGAGGAGCAGCACTATCCCATCTTTTGGCTGGCCTACAAAAATAAACACAACCAGTTATCCCACATTATCAGAAATTAAAACAATAATCAGCAAAAAGGAAATCTAATAAACACACTAATTTGCATTTGTCCTCATTTTCCTGAACAGAATTTATTCTTTATAAAGGTATCATTAAATTGATAACCTTATCCTTTTTTCCCTTTTGCTTTGGTTGAAGATTTTTAACAACCAGCCAGACTCTGTACACGGCAAGCTCATAACATAACATAACATTATGTATTAATCACTTCCAG
>NW_008595851.1:0-6685 GCF_000691845.1 Merops nubicus
GAAGGGCCAGGAGTGTTTCCAGAAGAGTGGGAAGGGGAAAGAGACAGCTCTTCCTGTTCTTCCCTCCTGCTCTCTCAGCTAGCCATCTAGTAGAAAGAGCAGCTCTCTTTTCTTGTTTTTCTTGGTTTTTTTCCTCCCTTTTCCCCTTTGTGTTATTTTCCCTATTTGTCACAAATTTCTGTGTATAATTTTGGGGTCCCTTTGGTGTTTTGTGTTATCTTTCTCTACTTGTCACCACATTTCTGTGTATAATTTTGGAGTCCCTTTGGGGTATCCCGCCTTTCCCTGTTCAACCCTTTTTGTAATAAACTGTTTATTTGCTGCTAATTTTGTTCAGTTTTCCGTCACCTTTGCTGAACCTGCCCCTGAACAATAAAAGTGGTTTAAACCACCACAGTTTTAAATTTTCTTCTTGGAGTTTCTTTTATATGATACGATGTGGTCATCTTTTACCTCCAGAGGAGACATAGTTATATTTATTAAATTGCTTAGTAAGTAGAGATTTGATAGTTCTTCATTTATTGAAAATTACAGTTTGCTATCTCCGGTTCTCTGGGTCTTCTAAGGACTAACACAAAATTGTATTCCATTAGTGGAATAGAGAGAAAGAAAAAGCTAATCATATGAAACCATTAAAGGAAAAAAAAAAAAAAAAAAAATCCTGAACACTCACACTAGCAGACTATAGAGGCAGACTATAAACGTAGAATCATAACCTGGAGTGAAGGCATAATGGTCAGCTGGCATCCAAATTCACCTTCATTAGCTTCCCAGAGGTTCAGAGAGGTTTGTCAAGGACTGGAATGGCTTTCACTCCCAACATCTTTGACATCCATGATGTCCTCCTTATTACATGTACTTGAAGAATGAGACAGCATTGCTTTCTCTCTATTCTTGTATCACCTTGAGACTTATTCTGTCTCACAACACCTTCCTTCCAAGTCTTGGAAAAAGTAGGCTTAAGGGTTGCCTTGGAGTCACACAGCTTATCCCAGTCAGAGGTCATTGCTGGGCAGCAATAAAAAGAAACACTTTGCTTTAGTTAGCAACTAAAAAATAACTGTTCGCTATGCTGGGGGTTTTTTTGTTGTTTGTTTGGGGCTTTTTTGGCTTTTTTTTTTTTTTTTTTTTTTTTTTACTATGAATTGATGTTCACCTTCTAAAATATATAACAAAACTTCAGGTATATAACATCACTTCAGGAAGACTATGAGTGGTAAAAACCTCAACGATTAGTATAAAAATGTGGTTGGAAAAAAATCTATACAGCAAGTAGCCCCATTCTCATTCACCACTAAAATTAAGAAACATTAAATTATGTTCACCCTCAGTATTCCCTTATTTCTTCAAAGAAAATAAGTATTTAAAGAAAATTGTTGCCTCAGCCCCTAAAATATTCATTGCGGTAGGAAGAAACTAACTTCACAGCTCATCCTGATTAAACCAAGCTGAGAAATAAATTCTAAAGTAAATATGGGGCCTGTCTTTCAAAGAAAACTACTGTTTGTTTGACAGTCTAGAGTCATCTATTTAAAAAAAAATAAATAAATCACAATGTAGAAATAAACTGTTGGATTCTATTTTTGAACTTCACATGAGTAACAGCATCACAAAAAGCCACTGCATTTGACCTGTATAAAAAAATTCTTCATTAGCTAACAGACATGTATAAAACAAGATTTTGTGCATTGTACACAGCTAATATTACCTTGAGTCTACCTTCCAGATAAAAAAACATGTTTTAGGAAACATCATCTTACCTAGCTTCTGCATGGAAGTTATGAGAGCAGGGCTAAACTGTACTGTATTGGCTGCTAATTTTCCTCAACCCCAAGTAATGTGCCAGGTCTTTCATACTCACCATGATGACACAAAATATTACATATGTAGAGAAGAGTTGCACTTTTTTTTTCAACTCCCATTCCTTAGGGATAACAACATCCAACACTTTGCAAAGTGAAAGATTTTCAACAGCCTATGGCTTGAAGTTCCCATTTAAAATAAGTTCACATTCTTCCCAAAAATGGCATTCTCTGCTCAATTCTCACAGATTCATTGGTAGAAGACTTGCATATGGAATGTTGCTTACAACTTTAAAAATACTTTACAGATGAACAGCTGATGCGTGGTTGCTTCCCATGCAAGACATTTCATTAAAGAACAAGATAAACATTTACCTATAGAAAAAGATGAAGAATTGCCTCAATCTCTTCTGCCGTCACTCACACAGATACACAAATAAGATCTGATCCCTGGTTTCTGCTGAAGTCACTCTGTGATAAGGCTGCTTACATGACTCATTAGCAGGCATCAAGCCAGAATTATTTATTGCATCCCCCAGGCTGTTCAAAGGCATGCCAGGAGTATACTTAGATTTCAGCTCTGGAAGCAGAACACTAACTTCAAACCACATTTCTCACCCACTCCACTCAACATGTTCTGTAAAGGACTTGTCCTTAACTGCAGCTTCTTGCTCTTCCAGATAACTTCTAAAAGTACACAATAGGAAAGTCAGAACATAATTCTCACATCTTCACTGATGTAAGGTTAAAAATCTTCACAAGGCACAAAATTGCTGGCTCAAGGAGAGCAGTATGCTTTGAAATGGATAATACACTTTTTAAACATTACTCACTTCCTAGGGGGCTAAAAATGTCTAAAATTATAGTACAACTCTAAATCTGTACAGTGGCTAAGAGCTAAACTCTTATCCAAAGTCAAACAACATAGACTATGTCTCTAGAGTATATAGAACTTGCTTTAGATTTCTTGTATTACTTTTCAGAACTTCTCCTTTTCTGGTCAACAAGTATCAGTCTGGATTACTGAATGGAGTCCAAAAAACCCCAAGGAATGATTGCTTTTAGACAAAATGTTCAAAACTATTGAACTACCTAAAAAATGAGAAAAAATAAGCAACTATTGTGCCATCACTTCATTTCCAGATGTACAACAATACAGGGAAAGCAAATGTGATAGTCTTGTCCACTTAGAGACTCAAATACTGTGTGAAAGGACCATAAAGTTGGACATTGCAAAAGCAAAGCTGCATGCTTTTACTTTAATTTACAGACTTCAATTTACCACTGAACTTTTTGGCTGGCCCAAAAGGGTGGATTATTGAGAAATTTTCATAAAATGTGCATCATGGCTTCACCATACAAGATCTTCATAGAAAGCTTTACCTGTTTGGGAGATATTAATCTACATCGTGCCTGACAAATTTGGTAGCCTTTTATGATGGAGTCACAACGTTAGCATAGAAGGGAAGAGCAACAGACATCATCTACCTAGACTCTTGCATAGCATTCAACACTGTCCCACACAGCGTCCTGGTCTCTAAATTGGAGAGACATGGATTTGATGGATGGACCACTCAGTGGATAAGGAATTCACTTGGTAGCCACACTCAAAGAATTGCAATCAATGGCCTGATGTCCAAGTGAAGAACAGTGAACGTGGTGCTCGTCAAGGATTGGGACTGGGACTGGTGCTGTTTAACATTTTGTCAGTGACATGGGCAGTGGAACTGAGGGCATCCTCAACAAGTCTGTGGACAACACCAGACTGTGTGGTGCAGTTGACACACTGGAGGGAAGGGATGCCATCCTGAAGGACAGTGTCAGGCTTGAGAGGTAGGCCCATGCCAACCTCCTGAAGCTCAATGATGCCCAGTGGGTCAGGGCAATACCAAACACAAATACAGGCTGGATGATGAGTGGATTGAGAGAAGCTCTGCAGTGAAAGATGGAGTGCTGGTTGATGAGAAGCTCAACATGAGCCAACAATGCATGAGTACAGCCCAGAAAGCCAGCTGTATCCTGGGTTGCATCAAAAGAAGTATGGCCAGCAGGTCAGCAGAGGTGACTTTCCCCTTTTGCTCCTCTTGTGTGATGTCACCTGGAGTGCTGCATCCAGCTCTGGAGCCCCCGACACAAGAAGGACTTGGATCTGTTGGACCATGAAAATGATTAGAGGGCTGGAACACCTCTCCTATGAGGACAGGCTAAGAGACTTAGGGTTATTCAGCCTGGAGAAAAGGAGGCTCTAGGGAGATGTTATTGTGGCCTTCAAGTCTCTAAAGTGGCCTACAAGCAAGCTAAAGAAGGATTTTTCACAAAGACTTGTAGTGATAGGATAAGGAGTAATGACTTTAAACTGGAAGGCTGTAGATTTAGATTAGACATAAGGAAGAAGTTTTTCACTGTGAGAAGGGTGAGACAATGGAACACGCTGCCCAAGAATGTTATGGGTGCCCCATCACTGGATGTGTTCAAGACCAGGTTGGATGTGGTCTTGCTCAATTTCGTGTAGTGAGAGGTGTCCCTGCCTATGACAGGGTGTTGTAACAAGATGAACTTTAGGGTCCCTTCCAAACCAAACCATTCTGTGATTCTATGATTAGCATATGATGCCCCAAGTAAGCAGTGAAGAAGTACAGATCGACACAAAGAGGTATTACACTGCCATCTCTTATTCCTTTTTTTCCAGTTTGTGAGACGGTCCAACCAAGGCATGTTACACAGATTTCCTAGAAAGGAAAGAGAAAGGTCCAGAAAGGCCAGCTTCTTTGCACTTCCAGTGTTCTTCTTATCATTGCCTAGCATTTCTTTAAAGCAGGTTCACAGTTTCTTCTGAACGTACTTATCAGCCACATTCAAATGTGATTTTTCTGTAGTTACCCATCTTTTATTTCCATTCTGCATACATACTAATCTTTCACTACGTTTCATTGGGGAGACACAAAGCTAATTCCTTCTTAGTGTTCTCTCTTTTCAATTTGCCCTATATTGCTATTAATATTTCTGTTGTGCTGAGGTCAGTAAAGATGCCTGAGAACTGGAAAAGAACTATAGTCTAACTTCAGAAAGAATCCAAAATTTTAAAAAGTAGCAACCAATTTGTAAATCCCTAAAAAAAAAAAAAAAAAAAAAAAAAAAAAAAAAAAAAAAAATTTAAAAGTGATTATTCCATAAGACATCTTGCTAAATTAGTGTACTCTCCTTCTTTGGCACGGTTATTTGCTAAAAGAATAGAAGAAAGTAGAAGATCTCAACATTCATAAGATCTCTGACAGTGTCCTGCATGATATTCTCATAAGGTGGTTAAGGAAATACTATCTAGCTAGAATAACATAACGATTATAAAATTATGGATTTTTTTCAAAAATAGTTGTCAAATAGAACAAAATTTTCTTTAAGGCTTGTCAAAGATTTGTTTGCACTCAATGCAGTGAGTATTTTAATTAGTAGCTTGGACCTGGAGTAGAAATTGTACTGATAAAAAGTGTGGATGACAAGACTGCAAAGATTTGTGAGCACCTTAAAATTTAGAATAATGTTAAAATGAAGAAATTTTTTGTAAAGGCTGATATAAGAGAAGTGGGAATGAAAAAATTTCTAAAAATAAAAAAGTGGTAGAGACTAGTAGAACAAGATCTATTGGCCTTAGTGGTTCACAAAGGAAATATAAGGCAGCAATAAAGGTTTTCTATTAATAAATAAATAATTAAATAAATTAATAAATGGATTCCTAGGTTCTGTTAACAAAACATCCAATGCAGTGCACAGCAGGTTAGTATTTGAGTGTACGCAGCAGAAAGAAAGCTTCTGCTGGGTCCAAGCCAGGGATAATCCTTCAAGAAAAAGGTGGACAATTTGGGACAATCCAGATGAGATTAGCAAGAACACTAAGAGATTTAAGAGACATGATTGATGAAGTAATAGCTGTGATTACTCTAAAAAGATAGAAAGAAAACAGTATAAGTTTTTTTCTGGTGTATAAAAAAAATGCTATAGGATTGCAACCAGCTGTTTTCCATGACGTACCAGATGTTCTCATTCAGACTCAACAACTATGCAGAATAAATTGATAGATTTTCCAAAGAGGAAGATCTGGTGTTGAACATGAAGCAAAAACTCCAGACAGCAGGTTGGTTAAAAAAAAAAAAAAAAAAAAAAATTGTAAAAGGCT
This sequence comes from Merops nubicus, assembly GCF_000691845.1. Classification (NCBI taxonomy): domain Eukaryota; kingdom Metazoa; phylum Chordata; class Aves; order Coraciiformes; family Meropidae; genus Merops; species Merops nubicus. Next base: position 5,974 of record NW_008595851.1, read on the forward strand.
GCTAGACTGCTTTAGATTTTTAGTACATTTGCTCTACATCTGTTCAGTATCCCTCAGTGCAGACCTCTAGACTAAACCACCTTCTGATGTCCCCTGAACTACTTCTTTCAACCTTCCAATGACAATTGTCAACGTCTAGGCAAGGTTATAAAAGTCAGCCAAATATTAATTTTATTTGTGGAAGATGACCAACTCTGATACTGAAAAACAGAACATATAAAAGGGTAGATAGCAATTACCTATAAAAGCTATTTTTCTCAATACATCCTGTCTTCATTCAACACAAGCAGGGCTAAAATATTTCTGTATTCAGATACATTAGCCATATGCTTTGTGTGCAGTTTCTTATCATTCTGTATAAAGGGGCAAATATTTATGTATTAAAAACCCAGCTGGGATAGACCTAGTTTTTTTCACAGTAGATTGTTTTCCTTAATTTCTAGAGCAATCCTGGTGGAGCAGCACTACCTAAAATGCCAAATAGTGGTATCTGAAATATCCAAGAAAAAGTTTCAGACTACTTTGCTTTGATGCTTTCCCGTGAAGAAAGATGCCTTTCTGACTCCAGCTGGAAAACACAGTTATTGAGAAGGATAAGGAGAGGAGAGAGGAACTGTTATGATACAGTCCTGCAGATGGCCCAGAGCAGCTGGGGACATCAGGGCAGCCCCAGTTCCGGACACTAGGCACCTCCCTGGGGATGGGGACTGGC
>NW_008595852.1:0-7100 GCF_000691845.1 Merops nubicus
TTCCAAGCCTCAAACCACAACACATTTGTTCTAGCATAGGCTTACACACTGATGTGTAGAATTAAGGAAGTACAATGTTGTATCTGTAAACATTGTGCCTCTGCCTTCCAGTGATGGTCTGGGACCACATCCTCTCATTTGCAAAGTTAAAGAGTAAGGGAAAGAAAACAAACAAACAAAACAACAACAAAAATTCAGGCGTGGAAGTCAGAAAAAGAAAATTAAATTTTTTATCAGGCTTGTTTCCCAACGTCATTCATGACAGGCAATGGAAAAGGAGAGTACAAAAAGAGGTTATGTATTTCCCAAGTAGTATAATTCTTCTGCAAGAAGTACATGGGATACAAACTTATTAATTTGTGGGTGGACCTGGGGAGGGGTGGGATATGGTGGTGTGGATATTTTCTGTGAAACTAAAGAGACTAAAAATGTGGGATTTTTTTTTTTTTAATTTAGCTTCTCCCTAGTATCTCATCCATTTTTTTAAGGGGAGGGAGGAAAATGTATTCTAATGTTACTGGTTGTTTCTGGATGAATAATTGTCCTCTCTCTGGAGAGCAGATAACCACAGTCTGCTTAAGTTAAGAATTCTCCCCCTAAAGGTGATAAGTAGGAGGCTGGGTTCTTTAAGAGTCACAAGGTAGGTCCTTATGAGGGAATTCACCAATCGTACAGGTGGATTTTATCCCATGAGTCCTAGTCTTAATTTTTGCAACAAAACTAGATTCAATTTATCATGACCATATTTGGACAATATAATCCCTAAACTGATGAAAACCACAGCATCTCTTTCTTTCCTAAAGAGAGTCAAAATTTGCCTCTATATCAAAAATATTTTGGTCATACTGGAAATGAAGATTTTGCTTTAGCTATGTTTTAGAATACTGTAAACGAAACAATGAAAATAACTGAATAGATTTGATATTTCTCATTTATCTGATTTCTCTATGAGGTAATTGTTAATATAATCAAGCACATCTTTCCCTGTAGCTTAGTTATGGTTCTCTTATAGTTAGGAAAAAAAAAAAGTTTTGCTTTATGGACTGCTTGTTTACAGCTATATATGGGAACCTTCACCACTTGGGTGGCCACTAGCTAACAGGTGCTATAGAACAACATCTTAAGTCACTCACTGAATCCATCATGGATTTATACAATAATTATTTGGAACTGGTGAGGCCACACCTTGAATACCATATTTAGTTTTGTGCCCCTCACTGCAAGAAGGACATTGAGGTGCTGGAGTGTCTCCAAAGAAGAGCAATGAAGCTGGAGAAGGGTCTAGTGAGCAAGTCCTATGAGAACTGGCTGAGGGAACTGGAGTTGCTTAATCTGGAGAAAAGGACGTTCAGGGAGGACCTTATCTCTCTCTACAACCACCTCAAAGGAGGTGGTAGCAAGGTGGGGGTTGGTCTCTTTTCCCAAGTAACGAGTGATAGGACAAGAGGAAATGGCCTGAAGTTGTGTCAGGGGAGACTTACATTGAATATTAGGAAATTTTTTTTCTGAAAGAGTTGTCAAGCACTGGAACAGGCTGCTCAGAGAAGTGGTTGAGTCATCATCCATGGAGGTATTTAAAAGTCATGTAGAAATCGACATGGTTTAGTAATGAACATGGAAGTGCTGTTTTAACAGTTGGACTTGATCACCTTAAAGGTCTTTTCCATCTAAATGATTTTACAATTAAATGACTAATTTCTAGTTTTATTTCTTTAATTTCTTTAAAAAAAAAATAAATCCCAGAATAATCTGGATTACTAGACAATCACATTGCAGAGATAGCACTGTGCAGTATACGTCATGCCATCTTTTATCTGTTTCAGGATGAAATACAGTTTTCTTTATGAGACTAAGGGTTTATTCTCTCAAAATCCCGCATGAAGACATTAGCAAAAGAGTCATCTCTAAAATGCAAATAAAATGCATCCTGAGTTCTGAGACTCTGTAATTTATATTTTAAAAAACCTATTATATGTGTATCCATGGGCACATAAATGAGAGAGGCTAAAAATGTATGCAAAATCACACACCACTGAATATTCGTGCAACTACTGAAATGGCACCTGTTTGCACAATGTAAAGGTTTTCTTTCTGCACATCACTTTCTGTGTTTTCTAATATATGTTTTCCACACTTTACACCATATCTAGAGCATTATCTGAAATCCATGGAGTTTCTCAAAGATTTGTGGTTTTGTCACCCAAGCAGATATCTAAGCTGAAATCAAAGCTCAGCCTTTGCAGGAGCACCTTGGATTCTGGCTACCCAGTGAGATTTAAAGATCTCAATCTGTAAGAAACCTTTTTAAATTCCCTGGCAAAATATATCAACTTTCCATTCTGCTTCTCTACCTGCATTTTCTGATGCCACAGAAGTGACAGTTTATAAAGGAAATCTTCCCAGATTTTTGCTTTCCTTAGGGATCACCCCCTACTTACCTGTTTGAACACTGCTTAGACTGTCTCTATTAAAAGCCTATTTGTATGTAAAAAAATATGCCTTTAATGTGTTTAATATTTGAAGTCAAAGCTTTTGTAAAATTGTACTTTTTCACTAGGGCATGTTCTCCTGGGTGCCAATAGTAACAAGACTTTACCCAAGGATGTTTAAAAAGAATGGAAAATATTGTGTGAAGTTTGATTATCAGATTACACTAGTGTGATGATGTCAGAAGTATGAGGCTGTTGATCACCAGTAAAGCTGCATTGGATGAACCATAATGTCTTTTAATTGCTTCTCTGTTACCAGGGAGAAATATTTTTGATGGGTTCTAGTAAAAAACATTCAAAGGCCTCCCTGGGCTTACTGGGATGTTGGCATGACTCTTTTCAAGAGCTCTTAGTGTCTTGATTTCAAACCATCATGGAGTTTCACTAGTACTTGCTTGGCAACCAGTCTTGAATTCAGACTAGCAGGCAGGAAAGATAGGTAGATTCATATTAAACAAAGAGCTATTAGATGGTAATGGGTGCCACAAAAAATTCCCAATCAGGATAGTGAGAAGGGCAAATCTTTCAGTCAAAACAATGGCAAATGAAAGCAATGATGTTTTCAAAGTCCTTAGACAGCTATGTTAAAGTAGCTTGTGCTCATCTAGGTCAAAAATATGCAATATTTATGGAGCTAAGCAGTTTGCAGAGTTCAGAAAAAATTCTGACCTGGGAAGCAAAGAAGTTTCTTCTTGTTAGCAATTGAAATTAAAGACAGAAAAAATAGGTTTCAATTGCAATGATCCTTGAATTTTACTTCCCCTCAAAAAAAAAAAAAAAAGAAAATGCACATTTTTTTTTTCCATCTCTCTCTTTCTGTTAGCCACTTATATTGCTGTACACAATAGATACAGGTTTGCTCTGTTCAGGTAACTACTTGCCTTAAATGCTAGCTGAGTTTTCAGAGCCTAATTGTGGAACCACAGAGTGCAGAGTTCAGGGATTCACCCACTGTCCTGATATACGACAGACAAGAGCACTCATGAGAAACACTTTCAAAATTATTAAATCCACTTATGCCCTTTGACTGAAACCTGTACTTGCTGTCACAGCACCTGCTATAACCTTTTCATTTTTTCTCCCCACTGCCTGTATCCTTTGCAACAGTTTAATGCAGAAGAGGGAATGTTAGAAAAAAAACAAGTAAAATTGTTCTCTCTGTGGTATAAAGGCTCTTGGAATTCAGAATAAGTAGTCATGGGCAACTTATGCGTTAAAAAGAATGTGGATTCAGTCAGCAAAACACATCTGCTATACACTGCAAAGGGCTACAAAAGCATTGTTTTTTCTTATTCCCCTGGGCATTTAAATATAATCGTCAGAGAAAAAATGGCTTTTTGTTGGGGAATCATCTTTTCACTGGTTTGTCTCTAAAAATCAGACTTTTGTGATTTGCCAAGCAATCTTAAAATGAAGTGCTTTTTCCTCATTTTATACAGGAAATGATGAAGAGAATGGAGCATATCTTCAGACTTTGCATAGAGTCAGAGAACCTCAATGAGTACTGGATTGCTATAGAAACCTTGGCTCCTTATCTTCATTGTATTTGTAGTAGTCCCAAAACACAAAATAAACATACCTTGAAAAAAAAAAAAAAAGCCAAAAAATCTTGTGAAATAAATGCACTTTCACAGAACATCAACTGTCTTTAAACTTAAGTATTTTGGCCTTTGGATAGCTGTGCTGTACCTTCTTATAAAAGACAGTATGGTTTACTATGTGTTTTTTTTTTTTTTCTTTTGTAACTGAAAGGCTAAATTTTGTAACTGAAACCTAGAAAAAGCATTCAGAATTTTAAGCAGTCATTGAATTTTTGAAGAAGTAGAAAGTGTTCAGCATTTCAGATGGCATTCTTTAACTTCAGGGCTGGGTGGGCATGCAGGGCATTGTTGAGGAGTTTATTGATTTGCTAACATATTTACAGGAAGCATTTTTTTTTTTCCTACTTGTCTGAAGCACTTTGTTAGTGGTTTCAAATTTCTCTGCTGCCAGAGACAACCCTCCGCACCACTGACATGCAAGGTAAATGTTTCGTCAGTGCAAGCCAAGAATGTGCAGTTGATAAAGTGAATGAAATGAAGATGTCTGCAAATTGGTTCCTTCCCCCCCAGCCCCATATTGCTGTTTCTATATTTTGTATTCATACTTTCTCTGTGTATTGTTTAGTTACATGAAGCAAGCATTTTAGCCTTTCACCTTTGAATCTAATGGGGTTTCTTGTAGTGTGACATAGCATAGTAGCAAATTTCAGGCAGGAGTTCAACCTTTGTTCAGTTAATTCAATTAATCCAGCAGGAAAGAATACAGAAAAGAAAGGCCCATCTGTAGGCAGTAGTTCTCCACATAAAGTGAAGAAAATAAGGCAAGCTGATTTTTGTTGTTTAATCTTATTTATTAATAATCTACATTATACTAATTCACAGAATCTGACTGGCTAAGGTGATAGTCACAAACAAAGTGCTTTGCTTTAGTGGTTTTGATTTTTTCTTTATTTAATAAAGTAAGATTCTGAATTGTCTAGGCTATTTTTCTTGGAAAAATAACTGAATGTACTTTATTAGGAATTGAGGAATTTTACTATTGAAGTAAACTGATCCCAAATGGAGATTAGTTCCAAAATTTAGTCCACAGTCTGAAATTATTTCTTTGGGTTCTATTTCTTTCTATACTTTGCTTTGTGATGTTATGCAAGTTTGTTGTCATTTTGAATCCCTTAGCATTAATAACAAAAGAATTACTTCAGTCTTTATGCCTCTAAATGAGAGTTCAAATTCATATTAACTTCAGACCTACAATTTTAAGCAACACACAGTGTAATAGATTCAAGTACACATCTTTTGTTGGAGTTTCTTAGAACTCTAATTGGAAGAAAGGTACTTAGTGAATGAGGAAGGAGTTACCAGAAAGGAATGAGTGCTACCATGATTTAATAAAGCAGCAAGAAAATAACACTTTCTGATGGTACTGAACAGGTCACTTAACCCAGACTTATGCAAGCAATCAGTAATTATATGTTCATTATATGGGAGTTAGTTTGGAACAAAACATCCTGACATGCAGCATAAACTGGTATCCACAGTGATCCTCTGAACAAATATACTCTTGCTGCAAAGGACCACAAAGAATTTTTTACAGCCTGATACATACTTTTGTGGTGTCTCCCTGTGAAAAATGAAAGCTTGGATTTACTTGGAGATGGGCTCCTAGTTCTGCTGAGAAACTTTTTTTAAAGGTGGATTATTTGTTCTGAAGTCAGAAGTTTTCACCAGTTGGTATCTCTCTAAAGATTTAGGTTTCTGTGTTTAGATCTTTAACCCCCTCCTAACTGGTGCATATCAGGTACAGATAATGCTCCCCAGTGCTAATTACTTCTTCAGGCTACTGTTGTGAAGAGTCTAGTTTTTGCTACTAACAAAGCCATTATAAAATAGAGGGCTAAATGGGAGAAATGGGGTTTGTAATTTAAGCTTATTTAAACAAACTAACTAGTTTTGGAGACTGGGGATGCAAAGGAGATAAATCTTGGAGATGAACATGCAATTTCTTATTTTCAACATCCCATCATGATAGCATGTGTATTCATGATTTCAGCACCAGGACTAGTATTTCCTTGCTGTAGGAACTGCCAGCAAAAAGGTGTAAAGGAATCCAATAGCCTGATGGACAACACACAAGCTGAAATTCTTCCATAGCCTGAGTACAGAATATTTTTTTGAGTTCAGCATTGTATTCCCTTCCTGCAGCAACAAGGGAGCTTGCTTGCATCGGTGAATGTAATATAGTTGTTTCTGACAACTTACCCCTGCAGAAAACAAATAAGCACTGGAAAAAAAAAAAAAAAAAAAAAATCAGATTTATATGTCATGAATGGTTAAATCTTTTTTTCACCTTGTTTTGTCTTTGCCCTTAGTTACTGATTATTGCTGGGTTATCTGTAGCAGTAATTATAGTGTTTAAAAATCTCTCAATTTTTACAGTTTTTATTATTTGTCATAATAAACATACATAACAGGTTGACTGTGTCACAAAGGTGTGAAAATGAATTAACAGCTCTGAAAATTGTCACGATGAACATTATAAGCTTCCTTGTCAACTTTCCTATAATGTTGCAGCTGGAGCAGGGCTCAAAGAATAGTGAGTAAATAAAGCTTAAGACCTCATTTTGAGCTATGAAGTGATAACAGAAATCAAACAGCATGGAACAGTGTCTTATGGTCATTAGGTGCACATATCCATATACTGAATGAAAGAGGCTGATATAACTGAGAAAAAAAAAAAAAAAAAGAGCAGTATAACAAAGGAAGCACATAATACAGACTTGTGAAGAGTGCCTGAACCAAGACTAAAAATACAATCTAAATTAATTTCACTAAATTTTTCATTTTTACCTTTTCAATACATTATTATCCTTTCACATTTCTGTTCTCTAGGGAATACATCTTCCTAGAAAGAGAAAAAAATATATTTGTATAAAATTGGTAATAAAAGCATTTTAAGTTATGATGATGCTGCCCATGCACTATGTCAACTCTATTCAGGCTTTTCTGAAGAGTTAATATTCCCAAAATAGCTCAAATCACATATAATCTAACTAAAAAGATGTACTGGTTT
>NW_008595853.1:0-13777 GCF_000691845.1 Merops nubicus
TGGGCACTGGCGCGGGGGCCACCCCCCGGCAACTCGGACCGCCTTGAACTTTGAGAGGTTTTACTCCCTGTAACGGAGAGGGCAGGATTTCGCCGAACAAAAAGGTTTTTTTCCCAGTTTTTCCTCCTCAGTCATTCTCCAGATAGCTTTAATCCCATGTAAACCACAGCTTCGAGCGTGTTTTTGGTTTGCTGACTTCACTTCCACCTAGGTCTGATATTAATAGGGAGATTAACATGGGGGAGTTGTCTGCCTCCTGTGTGTTGCTGTCTGCAGTGGTAGAAACCACATTCTCTGTTAAACAGTAACGCTGAAATTCAGAGATAGTGACACCAGCTGCAAAACATCTCTCTTTTTAAACTCGAGGAAATCTATGGTTTGGTCTCTCTACGCGTAAGTCGTTTGTTTTCATTACAATAACTGAACTCTCATGACGACAGCACCAATCAACACATATCACAAGGCAGTCATATACATATATATATAAGTATTTGAATGTTTAACAGCACAACCAGAGAAAGTAAGTTACAGGGAGAAAATATCACCTTCAAACTGGCAGGCCAAACCAAACGAGATGGGGCCAAGCCACCACTGTCCTGTCCTCTCTGCCTTCAAACACACCAATACACAATAAGCACAGAATGGGTAGAAACTGCTAGCAAGCCATGACCTGTTTCTTTTTCTTTGGTTCTATGGTAAAAGAACATGGGTACAAACCAAAAACGTGAATCCAGTTCTTTTAATGTTAATGGTCCTTCCCAGACAGGCTCAATAGGTATCCGCTAACTACTGGCATGTATACCTTCCACCCTGTAAGCAAAGTGGCTTTAGTCACATTACTAAATTATCATCTTCAATATTATTAGCCTTCCATTAAACCATGGGGACTCATCAGCATTCCTCTAGCATGAGCTGGACTATGCTCCTGCCTTTCTCAGCACAAAGCCTGGGAAACTTTTACATGATTTACACATCCAAACTACATGTGATGCACAGTAGAAGAAGCAATCCTCCCCTCTGTTCACATGTTTCCATTGGTCTATTAATCCTCACTTTCCACTCACATCTATGCCTAACACTTATTTTCATCTCATCCTCCAATTCCCTGCCCCCTTTACTCCTTGTTTCCTCCCACATGCCAGGTACTTCCACAGCTGACCTCCACCTTTCAAGCTCCACCCAACTGCCTTGGTCCCTGCTTCTCTGCTCTATCCTCCCAATTTCTCATTAGAAGAGGAAAGAAGAGCTGAAAGGAGAGGTGGGAATGATTAACTCTTGCTTCCTTCTCCTTCCTCCAGCCAAGGTTCTGGAGCCAGAGACCTCTGTTCAGTCCTAGAAGTTAACCTGCAGCAGCAGTACAAGGGACAAGGGTTAGGTAGGCTCCCTTCTTACCATCTCCCTTCTCACCTTAGGCCAGTGTACCATTTAGTATGATACAGTGTAACCAAGATAAGTGGCCCTTGTCTTGTTCATTAGTTAACAGTTAACAAAACTCTCATCTTTAAGACAAAGCCAGTCATCCATTTGATACCTCAGCTAAGGTTATTCTGGTATGTTCAAAACAAGCACAGTCTGTCTACAAGACAAGAGGGTAAAGGTGCTGCAGTGGTTGGGGATTTGAATGGTAAAGACACCAATGATGGAGAGAAACCAGGGCTTGGGGAGAGCCAAAGCGATGCTCCATTGCTCTGCACACACAAAACAAGAACATGTAAAACACCAGAAAGTGCCTAGCAGGAAACAGGCTTGTGCCACTGGACCAGAATGATCTAACCACCATAAATGTTAAGATAAAAAAAGAATAACTGCTGTTCCTTACATATGTTGTTGCTTACGCTCCTCATAATCCCATGTGAAAGCTGCTGCCCCCCCCACCCCCTCACCGCAGCATCTGGATGTTCCATTGACAGAGCATTGTCTAATGGTTACAGCACAGCTCCTGGTTTCTATTACTGGCTGTAGGAGAAATGTGTGGTATATTAAATAAAGTAAAGGACACAGAATTCAAACTTTGCTTAGTTAGCAGTAAAAGAAACTAGAAAAATCACTGATTCTTTATGTGACTCTGTTTCCCAAATAACAAAGTACGTTAAACTCTGGTGTTATATAATTCAATATTTGTATTAGTAACAACTTGGGATGAAAGATACCAGAGAAGCCAGATTTTTATTATTAAATACTGAACTGCAGATATCTCAGTGAAAACTGTTGCAGTTTGCAAAAATGTTTGATTCTGCAGAAAAATCCCCTTGCACAAGAGGTGACATTTAGTAGGTGTTATTTAGGTGTCTTAGCTTGTAGGGGACAGCAAAACCAGAAGTCGTCCCAGAGTTACCAAGAAAAAAAAAAAAAGGTATTTTTCCTCTTTCTGAACAGTGTATCACATAAGGTCTACATCCCAAGACAGCACAAACATACCTACAAAGGCAGCTCCTTCTGAATTTAGAAATAAGACAATTAAAGCAATCACCTGCCTAATTCTATTAGCATTTTTAGGCTCTGAAGGCCAAGATCAAAATAAAAAAGCTACAGTGTTATCTGTGTATAAGGGCCCTTAATGGCAAGGAGTGGAAAGACAAGAGGAAGGGGACTTACAAACTCAAATAATCCGTTTGCTGCTAAAAAAACAGATTCTTTATAGAATGCAGAAGCAAAAGCTTCTGTGAGATGTTGCTCCACCTCTGGAGATATAAAGTGTTTGTTAGATCCCTCGTCAAAACAAAAGGACACGGGTATATTAATGAAGCCACAAAAGTGCCCATTGTGAGAGGAGACCCAGTGCCAGGCTGCCTGCTCCATGTGACACAGAGATTAAACACCATGGCTCTGTGAGCTCGACTGTATGCCTTGCCTGACACCACCACCCAGGGCAGCTACAGGATCTGCAGCTCGGTCACCACAGGCTACAGAATTAGCAAGGCTTTGATAGCCTTCCTACAGAGAAAGGTTTCTGCATGCCTCACTCCCAGGCTCTGAATTACCACACGACATTTTGCATCTTTTGAGGGTGACATCCAGAGCAGTGTTACTACTGTACACCAACACTGGATATAACAAGGTGATGGAACAATCGCTGTCCTTACTTAAAGAGCCACTATAAATTCTGACCCCTGTGACTGAGGGGCTGAACTGAGGCATATATAGCAAATACAATAGAGACATGCATACAGCTCTTTCAGTTTATATAATCCTTGTAAAATTATATTTATCTTTGGGCTCAAAGCACACCATGGGATCCAAGGGCTGGCTTCCACTGACTTCACTGACTCTCACTGACTTCCTGATGAATCAGGCTGGAACTCTGCCTCAATTCAGGGATATATGAATTTCAGATTAAAGCTCCTCAGTCCTAAGCCACATCTAAAATGTGTCAATACAGCAGTCTGAAAATTTGCTTTCAACTTTAAATAAGTCAGGACCTGGACAACGCTCCTCTTAGATAATGTTCATTATTAGCTAAAAATTAAAGTATTAATGTCACAAGATTGTTTTCAATTTGATGAATCATAATGCATGTAGATGCCTGTGTGTGCACATAGGCATCTACACATGTGCATGCATGCAGATGTTTGAATGAAACTGAAACAGAAACAGAATTTATTGCTGTTAAGTTTAGCTTGCATCTAATGTGTTGTTGGTGTACTTTTTCTGCAGTATTCCTGACACCACGGAAAAACACATTTTAGTTAGCTGCCATTACAAACCCAGCACAAACTTATGGTTTGAGGTTTTGGTGGGTTTATTTTCTCAGTTAAAAAAAAAAAAAAGAAAACTGGTTGAAAGTAAATAAATTGGTTCCTAGTACCTAAGCCTTATCAGATCTGTAAGAGTTGTGCAGTTAATAAAAGTCACAGCCTTCTACAAGAAGATAGCATTCCTCAACAATGCCTTAAATTGATGTACTAGCTATCAAAGTACTTCTAACAACTGCTCTTAAATAAAAAGATTTGTTTTCCATATTATAAAATGGCTGAATTTAGATCAACCACAACTACATTCAAACCTGTATCCATCATAAGATGCAAGATGTTGGTTTGGACCTTCCTGGACATGGCACACTTCAATTCCACGCTTTCCCCTCTCTTTTTTTCCTGTTTGCAGATCCTTCTCTTTCATTGGCTTATCAAACTCATTGTAACTCTCTCTCCCATATTGGTTAAGATTTAGAAGATTTAGTGAGTGGTCTGCACAAGTCATTTGCTGACAAGAGAACATGCAAGCCTGAAAGAAAAGCCATCAGTATTTGCTGCAACTCAGATAACAGCTGTGGAAAGAGGGAAAAGTAATTTGCTCTTCAGAAAGGAGAAAAGGTTCATAAACTCAGAAAGTGAAAGTCAGAAATTACTCCAACTGAAAGGGAAAAAAAAAAAAAAAGAAATTACAGGAATCGTTTAATTTCTCCCTTTAATTTTGCTTGGTATTTCTATAACATTTTGGAAGTGTAATTCTGTTTTCAGATAACAGCCCAACTCAACCCTAGATCCCTGAAGGCAAGAGAGACAGAATCAGCCAGAATTAGACTGAATTTCCTGCCACCAAAACATTGATCATCTGTCAGCAATTAAAGGTAGTTACTAGGGCCTGAGTAACATAAACATTTGTAGCCAGCAGCTTCACCATGGCTTCATTTGTCTGCCTTGAAGAAACTTGAGTTGTGTTCACACCTAACATTTTATGACCATTTTGAACTTGTTCATGATTCTCAGAGATAACAGACCAGTGGTCTTAGATAAACGATTTTCAGATCCTTTCAATTTCTGTCTGCTTTTCAGTTAGCAAAATAGGGGCACTGATTTGTAAAGTGGAGTAGTTTTCTGCTTTCCCTGTCTTTTTTGAAAGTTTCCTTTTATTCTGCATATACTTCTTAACTCCCAAAGAAATACTAAAAGAAAAAAGTCTATGTTCTAATAAATAGTCACCTTACAGAAAGGTGCAGTATGCAGACAGATGATCTGTATCATAAACAATGGTAACTGTATGTTGTTGGACAGATCTACTAAAAATCTGAACTAAGGAGGGCTGGAGTGAGCTTGTCCTAGGCAGTTGTTCCAACAAGTCTGCATAGTGACATTCCTCAAGATTTTTCATTGGAAGGATTTTTTTTCCCTTTTTAGAAAAGTCCAAAGACCACCTTGGGCTACACTGCAACATAGGTTTTCACTAATAATAATTTTTAAATTTGCTTGGGCTCTGAATGTTCTGGGACTTTTATTCCTTTTATTCCCCTGATTTATGTGTATGGAGTTTGTTTAGCTGCACAGCCAGGAGGGGCATGTGGGCTGGTTTTGAATTTTGGAAGCATTTAAGGAATGTTTGATGTTGCATTGACCATCATTTAATTAGCAGTGATCTAGATCAACATGTCTTCTTCCAACCAAGAAAAGGGAATTAATACAGTCAAAAATAAAGTCAGTCTCTAGCAGAATGGGACAACTGTCCATGGCCAAGTCTTTGTACCCAAGTCTCTACTGGACAATTCTACATGGCCAGATTTACATGGTGACAACTCTACATGAGTCTCCCACAAGAGGCAGAGGAGGGACTGCCCACAAGCTTGTTCCTGCTGTGCCTTGTTTTCTTTTTTTATTTTAATTTTTTCTTTATTTTTTTTTTGTAGGATGTTGCTCTTCTTTCCATTAAGGGACTTACAGGCATGGTGTTTCACCACCCTAGCATCCTTTTCAGCCCTGGGCAACTGGAAACATGGGGAGCCAGGAATCCCCACCATGGCAGTGCTTCTTCCCCACCTGCACACCACCTGCAGCAGTATCAGCACCAGAGCAGCTGTGGGGGCCTGGCAGGTGGTGGGAGGCAGCAGGACAGCAGCCTGCTGCCCAGCTTCCCCAACAAAACCCCCTTGTAGCTATCCCCACCTGCCTTGCATCCCGCCTGCACATTAGCTGCCCATGCTTATGCCAGCCAAAATTTTAATTTTTTAATTGAGTTGCCTTTATCTCGTTGTTGTCTTTACCTCACTGTTAACTTAACTATTACTTCATTAATAAGTCAGTGAAACCAGCCACAGAGCAAGGTGGGCAGCCCTGATGGCTGAGCACAAAGGAGGCATGTGATTAATCAGCTAGCATCTGTTACAAATTGTGTGACTCATTTCTTATACTTTAACTCCCTTATACATACATGTTTTCCTCCACACACCACCTCCCATGCCTGGAGCTTCTCCCCCTGCTGCTTCCTTCCCCTTCTGGGAGGACCAGTAGAATCTGCTGACCTGTGTAGGGTTGTCTTCGCGTAAAGTTGACCATGTAGAGGTGTCCCATGAAGAGCTGGCCATTGAGAGTTGTCTTAGACCTGTCTCTAGCTATGAACACCTAGGCCTCTGTGGCTTTCAAGGAAAATCAAAGCTATGTCTACACAAAGGGAAAGGCTATTTCCACTTCTCATTCTGATACAGTGTCTAGGCCAGATCTGTTACACTGGTTGACTTCTGGTTTGCACAAAACTAGAGTGAAGATATGACGGCACTTTTTAAACTCCTTGGTCTGTAAGCTGATCAAGGTATGTTAAGACTCTGTTGTCAATGTAGAACAGCCTTTGGGTTTTGTAAATGATATCTGCCTGAAACAGCTTCTTAGCAGGCAGGGAGCTCCAGCTAAATGTCCTCTACAGTACTGGTGACAGAGCTATCACACTGCTCCTATTCTACCTAGGAAAATCATTTTCTTCAAGTGACTTCAAGGTTGTGAGTTGTGCATGCCTCTAAGTGCTTTGTAGCATCTCAGTGGAAAAAAAGTAGCTGGAGCAAGGAGTTCTGGCTCCATCTGTGGTGCTGGGTAGGGGATGACATTTGCTTACTGTGTATTCTTTGCAGAAGAGCTAGGATTAGTTATGGTTGGTGTGGCTTGCTAAACTCTGATTATTCATGTCCTCTGAAGTTTACATGCAAACTAATTAGTAGCACTGATCCCTTAGTAGGAAGCTGAAATCAATTAGGGAGGCAGCTGACCTTATTATAGCAATTAATTGCAAATGACATTTAGTTTCAGTCTTGATGGCCAAGCTCTTTATTCTGGCTTTTGGGACTTTGATGTTGTGTAGTAGGATTTTTTTTCCCTCCATTACGCCACTCTTAAACCATCCTGATTTTTCTTAGACATAACTTCCATCACACAGAATCTGTCCTATTCTGTGACACACACTTTCCTGGAGAATACTCGGCTTTCTTTACAGTAGTTCTTGTATGTTTAGGAGTCCTGGAAATGGGACAAATTTCCTATGGAAAGGTGGCTTCCTAATTCTAGAGAAAGGATGCTGAACTGCTGTCTTGCAAATCTCCTTGACTGTGAGGATGAGGACAGTGGAGAAGAAAGATGCAAGATGTTACACTTGGCAAGGCTTCTTGGTTCACTCAGAATGCAGAGCACCCATGCTCCAGGGGGGTGCTAAGTAGTATATGGGCGATTACCAGAAAGATAGAGCTGCTCTGGAGACAAAAAATACATTGCTTCCTCTGTAAAGCAGTTGACTTGGATATGGAGAGAGCCACACCCAGATTCTGAAAGGTTTAATTCCATCATGGCAGTCTGAGCCAGAAGGAGGCTTGGAAAACGCCAAGAGAACAGCACATATTTAACTGGGTTGTGCTCCTGATTCTATGCAAGATATTAATGCATAGATAACTAGGGTCCAAAAATCATTGTTTGCTCCTGAGTCATTGCACATGCCAGAGAAGAAATTGGTCACCTTGAGGGATGTAGCCAATCAAGAATGAATTAATTTTCCAGAAGACTTCAAATATGTAAATAGGTAATGTTTTTAAATGATGCGGAGTAAATATGTTCCTCTTGAATACATATTCATACACAGCTAGAGAACTGGAGCTGTGAGCAAAACATCCTACTTTGTTTTGTGTAACAGGACCTGAAGCTTAACATTTATATTTTTGCATTGTCTGCCTGTGAGGTTCTAATAACTGTGGGAACTATTTAGGATAATGACAGAAGGACCAGATCACACCTATAGAGACAACTACAGAAAAGTTAATGCTCAATTCAGCAGAAGTATGACTGAGCTTGAGCCTTCACAACTGATTCACCACTGCCCTGCTGCTTAGTGTACTCATTTACATCAGTGTGAAGCACACACCATCTCAGTTCAGCAACACTTTACACTCACAGAGCACTTGTGTAAGTACTGCTGCAGTGTGCAAGGCAGTAGGGAACTGGTGACATGACTTCACAGCATTTCAGATCCCATAAAATGGAAATATCATGGGAAGAAAGGTTTCACATTATTTTGTCTCTCTAATCGATTGCTGCAAGCACTGAGAGAAACAGAAAGGACACTGAAAATGATGAGACATTAGGTGTAATTAGGCTTCATGCACAAATTAAATGCAGAAGCTCTTCTTGACAGACTAGAACTCTGAAGAATTCTAAATTGCACCAAGAAGGAAGATGCCGACACTAGGTTTTCTTCTAATTAGTGGCCATTCTGGAAGAATGAAGGACAGAATAAAGAAAGAAAGAGGGAAAATAGAGCATGAAATCAAGAACATTACTAAACTCTCATTTCCAATAAGCATATTTACTAACTGACAAAAAATGTCTCCAGTTGAGACTATAATTATAATCAAAAGCAAGTTAATATGCTGGCCTTAGACTGAATAACAGCATGACTAACACTTGTAGTACAGCCTGGATACAAGTTCTGTTCTGTTGAAATGGTGATGGGGTAACAAGAACAGATACCATAGGAGCTTAACATTTTTAGGCCATTAGAATACATGTTGCTTCTAAACACACCTGGTTTCTTTTTAGTTTGGGATAGTGAGGCCCTGTTTGCTGTAACCATGTTCTAAAGTTGAAAACCACCTTGCAATAGGTGGACGATTCCTCTTGCCTGATGAATATAGGTAACATCACAGAAGTTTAAGAGAACAAAAGTGATAGCTAGAACCCTGTTCCCTCATATTCCATTCTGCTCCCATTCCCTAAAACTACACGCAAATCAGAACTAACCTGGATGATCTGTGTAGGGTCTGATTTGCTCTTCTTTGTGTAGGTCTCTGTTCAGTTCAGGTCCTCATTGAAGCCCAACATCAGATGAGTTTGTACAGCTGTTTTGACTGTAGAGATGGTCTTCTGGAGAAAAAATTGCAAATAAATAGTTCCTTTTAGCTTCCTATCAATACAAAAGGCATCTACAATCATTTTTCAAAGGAAGTTTACAGAAGAAACACGCACAGAAGTTCCTGTATGGTCTCTGTTTACTGAAGTACAGAGCTGGTCCTCCAGTGTTCTGATGAAATTACTTCATCTTAAACTAAAATTATTTGAAGCACATGTTTAACACTAACCAAGAGAAGATGCAGGTAGTAGGTGCTATCTGGGCATGTAAAGGCAAGAAAACCCTTATAGGCTTCTTTGCTGAAACACTCAACCGTGCTTTTAATACACTCTAGAATCAAACTCAATATGAGCATCTCTCATATCTTCAACACTGATTGCATCTGCATTGTGGACAAATTATTGATTGGCTACTCCACACATTAAATTTAAGTATAGAGAGTATAGTGATCAGTGATAGAGAAAGAGAAATAAATTTGTCTGCACAGAGTGTGATTAACACATACACAAAGCCAGTTTTCAGCTGATACAGAACTATTGGCTTTGGCTTCTTTCTATCAGCAGCTCTAGACAGACGACTTCCAGCATTTCAGAGGAAATCTGTTATGAATTATTTACTTTTATCATTCAGCTAATTTTCTTGTTGTTGGGGTTTTCTCATTATTTTTTTATTAAAGCCAAATGATTGTGCTCCAGGACATTCCACAAATGCTGCTGTACTGTCGTTTTAGGAAATACCATTAAAGGGACCTTTTCCTTGTTTGCTTCCCATGGCATTTAACTAAGCTGTTTTAAGAGAAACATCATTAAAACTGTCAATTCCTCCATGATTCCTTAAGACTATTCATAGAACTGTAGTCTTTCGGGGATAACAGAAATATAGGGCCTTGTTTTCCCTTCATTAACCTCATTTTCCACTGAAGTAACAATATCAGCTTTAACACAGGTCCATCAGCACTGGACAAATTCAAGCATTTTTTTTTCTTTGCAAGAATTTGATAGTAGTGAAATATATCACATTTAGAAACATGAGAAAGTCCTCTACCCAACCTTGAGTTATATATCACACAAAATATATTGCTTCTGTGAATTATATATTGCACAGAAGCAATTCTACCACTCCCCAAAAACCTTTACGACAATTCCTGATTTTTGTCCTGGCATAACTTATTTCAGGAGGATGTGAGACAGCACATCCCAGACAGTACTTGGCACAAAATAGTAAGTGCCAACTGTGATCACAGTTCTTGAGACATTTTGACTCAGTCATGAGAAAAAAAAAGGGGGGGAAAAAAAAAAAAAGAAAACACAAAAAAACCCCAATCAAACAAAAGAAAAAAAAACCCACCAGATTAAGGTATCACAAAGCGACAGGACTGTTGAGGTTGGAAGAGACCTCTGGCAATCAATCACCTGCTCCAAAGTCACTGCTCAAAGGACAAGGGTCAAGTAAAGAAGGTTGCCTGCAGAAAACACACAAAAAAACCCCAACCAAACAAAAGAAAAAAAAAAAACCACCAGATTAAGGTATCACAAAGCGACAGGACTGTTGAGGTTGGAAGAGACCTCTGGCAATCAATCACCTGCTCCAAAGTCACTGCTCAAAGGACAAGGGTCAAGTAAAGAAGGTTGCCTGGGTCCCTGCTCCAGCCAGCTTTTAAGTATCTTTATGCTTGGAGTCTCCACAACCTCTCTGAGCAACCTCTTCCAGTATTTGACAATGCCCACATTAAAAAGGTTTTTTCTTATATTGAAATGGAACTTCTTGTATTTCAGTTTGTGCTCACAAACTCTTGTCCTGCCACTGGGTACTGCACTGAGAATCATCTAGCTCCCTCTTCTTTATTCCATCTTCTTTGCTGCCCCACCATCCGGTATTTATATATATTCATAAGATCCCCTTAAGCCTTCTCTTCTCCAAAATAAACAGCTCCAGGTCTCTCAGTCTCTCTTCATATGTGAGACATACCAGCTCTTTAATCATCTTGGTGGCCCTTTGTTGCACTCTAACATGTCCATTTCTCTCTTGTACTGGGGAACTCCGGAATTGGACACAACACTCCAGATGTGTCCCATTAACACTGAGCAGAGATGAAGGATCACCTCTCTTGACTTGCTGGCAAGGCTTTACCCAATACCATCCAAAGGCTGCTGGCCTTCTTTGCCACAAGGGTACGTATCAGACTCACTTTCAACTTGTGTTCAAGGACTCCAGGTCCTTTTTTGCAAAGCTGTTTTCCAGTTGCTTTGCTCCAACCTGTACTGGTGCACGAGATTATTCCTTCCCAGGAACAGCATTCGGCATTTCCCTCTGTTGAATTCTGTGAGATACCTATTGAAGTGCCTCCTATTGAACACCTATTGAAGTCTGCAAACTTGCTGAGGGTGCACTCAATCCCATCATCCAGGCCATTAATGAAGATATCAAACAGTTTTGGATCCCATTATGGACTCTAGGATACACCCTTTGTGTAGCCCACAGATGATCTGTTGGCTGCTGACCACAATCTTTTAAGCCCAGCAGCTCAGCCAGATACTAAGCCATGTCCCCATTCACTTATCCAGCCCACACTTTATCAGTTTGTCAGTGAGAATGTTATGTGAAGGTGTCAAAAGCCTTAGTAAAGTCAATATAAATAGCATCTGCTGCTCTCCCCATGTCTACTACACCAATTATCTCATCACAGAAGTCTATTAGGATGGTTAGGCATGATTTCTCCTGGTCTCAGAGGCCTGGGATATCTGAAGGTGAGTACTTCCTATAAAGATTGCAGTGAAGAAGGCTTCAGTATCTCCCTCTTTCCTGAGGCCTTTGTCAACAGGTCCCCTAGGCCATTCAGCAGTGTGCCTACTTTTTCCTCATTTTTATTTTGCAGCTGATCTCCCTTTAAACACCCTTTTTGTTGCACTTCATGTCCCTTAGCAGACCCAACTCGAGGTAGGACTTGGTTTTCCTTATCCCATCTCCACACATTTAGGTAGTGTCTCTTTATTCCTTTCAGGTCACCTGACCTAACTCCCAACTCTCATAACTTTCTTTTTATGTTTAAGTTTATTCAGGAGCTCTTTGCTTATCTTCTGATTCTTTTGTTTCATTTCTTGCTCATGAGGATGAGCTATTCTTGAGCTTGGAGCTGGTGATCTTTGAAAATCAGTTGTGTCCCCTAGACCTCTCTACTCTCCAGGGCTATGTATTGTGGGGATTCTTTCAAGCAGGTCCTTGTTTTCCTGAAGTCCAAGGTTGTGATCCTGTTTTTTTGTCTTGCTCCCTCCTCTCAGGATCCTGAATTCTACCATCCCACGGTCATCACAGCCAAAGCTACCCTTGGCTTTCACATCCCAAATCTATTCTTCCTTGTTTGTAAATACCTGGTCTAGTATCATAGAATCCTTTTGGTTGGAAAAGACCTTTAAGATGATTGAGTCTGACTATCAACCTAACACAGCCAGCCCAACAGTAAACCACATCCCTAAGCACCACATCTACATGTCTTTTAAATACCTCCAGGGATGGTGACTCCACCACATCCATTGACAGCCTGTTCCAAAGCTTGATAACCCTTTTGGTGGAGAAGTTTTTTCTAATATCCAAACTAAACCTCCCCTGGCACAACTTGAGGCCATTTCCTCTTGTCCTATTACTCGTTATCTGGGAAAAGAGATTGATCCCCACCTCACTACAACCTCCTTTCAGGTAGGAGACTTCACTCTTCAGCTCATCCATTATCTGTGTTAGGAAGTTGTCATCTCTCCAGAAACCTCCTGCATTTCTTGTGCCCTGCTGTGTTGCCATTCCAGCAGATATTGAGGTGGTCATAAAGTTCTTCCAGTTGCCTGAAGAAGGTCTCCTTTACTCATTCTGATCAGGCAATCTATCAGAGACATCCACCAAAGTATTGCTCCTGTAGTATTGTCTACTGATCTTGACCCACAAACTCTCAGCTGGCTTATCTTTCATTCTTACAACGAGGTAGTGTCAGGCAGATGCTATCATACACCAGAGAATGATTTCACAGCAACATCATGGGCTCCTCTGCTGCAGTTTGTCCTTCCTATGCTTTCCAGGGAAAACTCACAAATTCAAAAATATCCCATTCTGTGAGGCCTCATGCCCATTCAAAGCAGCATCACAGCTCAAGGGCAACTTCAATCAATTTCCCTGCAAATCTCAGATTTTTCCCTGTTTGCTGGTATCAGTATTTCTTTTCCAAGCTCCAGTTTTGCTGCCTGGGACTTCACCACACTGATACATTAGGCCACAGTTTAAGACTTGGACCTTCACCTTCCCAGAAAGAAGTTTCAATTAAACCTTTCCATCTCATTAACGTTCAGAAACCTTCTCATGGTTCTGGTTACCCTAGGGCTCTCTGCTAAAGGTTATCTCTATTCATTCTCTATGTTTCCAGTTCATGATTCAGTCTGTCCTTATATTCCCTAAAAAGTGATCTTTAGTCGTGCAGTTCACATGGTGTTACACCTTCCCATTCCTGAGTCTAACCACAAGGTAGCTTACCCTACAACACTTGGCAATTGTAACAATTTTTCACTCTGATCAGCTGAAGCTGGATTTGAAGAGCTTTGCTTAGCTTTATATAATAGCTGTAAGCTTAATTATCAAGAAGGCATGCTAAATTCTATAGCAGGCCTTCTTGATATATATATAAAAATATAAGCCTTCTATATAAATATAT
>NW_008595854.1:0-16042 GCF_000691845.1 Merops nubicus
GTGATTCTGGGGCTCCCCACACAACACTGATGTGCAGGATAATGCCAGCAAATCCTGCTGTTTGAAAATCAATGAATACAAAAGCTATGTAATATATAACCCCCTGAAAAAAAAAAACAGGTATCTAAAAAACCACAATACAGACTCAACTAATGTGAATTTATTTATACAAACATGATACATATCCACAGGAATATTTACAACTTCAATTTGTTTTCATTTACAAAATAAAGATTCTATTCTTTCATTTAGACAGTACAATTTAGGACTGCTCCAAATAAAAGTGTATTTGGATGGTAAATACAGGGGAAAGCAGTTATGGCAAACAAATGCATTGATTGTGTCTTTCCAAACACCCCTTTACATTATGATATGATATACATAATCAAGTTTCCATACACACAAAAAATATTTAGTAAAATGTGTTCCATAGCTGCTTGGCTATCCATTTGTTTTTTAAGTCCTTTGGGCACAAAAAGTAGTTTTAAGTTAAAGAGAATTCAGGATCCTAAAAGTTTTCATTTATCCAAGAATAAAGATGCTAAAACTAATACTCAGTGCTAATGTTTGTCTCATACTCTACTAACCAATCTTAAATTAATTATTCACTATAGATTCTTATAAGAAGAGGTAGCCAGGTATTTAAAAACTTCCGGTCTTGTTTTAGTGTTTAGTTCAATCAAGAAGTGAATACTTTACTTTTGATGGAAATGAATCAAAATGGGAGGCGAGCTGTAGAAATAGGGTAAGTTTGGAAAGCAACCATCTGAAAAATGTTATGAAAATGCCTACGTTGTGGGTTCTTCATGACACAAAGCACTTGTGCTGGAGAAAGAGGAAAAGAAATATTCAAATATGTTTACAAAACCAATTTATTTCACAAGGAATTAAAATTACAATATATGTACTACTGTTTTTAAGGCTCCATTCCAATCTATTTATGTCACAGAAAGATTTTTTTGATCAATCAGTTGCTTCTGGAAGAAGTCCTCTGATTTTTACAGTACACTTTAAACTATTTTCTCACCCTGCACCAAATCCTTGAGAGGTAGTTTGATGCCACACAAGGCAGAACTTGGGCACCTTATTCAGAATGTGTTTTAACTTTTATTGCTGTTTTACAGCAGGGATATCAATTCCAAACCATAAACTGAAATGAAATTAGCTCACTCCTAGCCAAATTTCTGATTCTTCATGGCTTTCCATCTTGGTTGGTGCACAGTCACTATAAAACTATTAAGAAGCTTTTCCCTTTGATAATATCAACTGGAAGAGCCATATCACATCTATGTTACATTAGTATCAGTTTTGTTTTGGATACAGTAAAAACCATGACAGAAATCACCCTGAAGAGACATGCTAATAGCTTATGTGGCTTCAGTCAGCAGCTGGTTTTGAAAATTAAGTAAAAACCCTTTATATATATCAAGAGAAATATGCTAATTTATCACTGTTTTAATTAAAATAGAATAAAGGCTTTCACTGAATTTCAAACACTATCTGGCCAAATCTCTAGCACTCATGAAGGAAGCCAGATCAACAGCCTTCAGTCCCTGATTCAGAAAGGTACTCTACTGAAATGCTCAAAGTCAATGAAATTACTTAGTATTAAGCATTAGGCTTCCAAGCCCACCACTATCTTAGAAGCAGCTTTGGAAAAATCAAGCTTCTTCAGAGCTATGTTAGCATCTTAGACCTGATCTTGAGAATTTAAGGGAATACGAGAATTCTGGTCTGCGTTTTCATTCTTGGCTTTTCTGTGATGACTACTAACTATTCTACCATCTATTCCCTTTGCTTTTTGAGGCCATAGAATAGCTATTAACATGGATTCAAACTATTAATTAAAAGTTAATTGCTCTTAATTCTTTTACCAAAACTAGCTTGTTTCAGAGGACTATTGAGAAGTGTTTCATACAGTAAAATTAACTGGCTACATGTGCCTCACATTTGACATATAAATGGCTTGCTTTCATGTGTTTTTCATAGTTCTAGTTCCATTTATGCTATTACAGTGTTAATAATTTTCTAAAAATTTAAATAGAATAAATGCACCAGAAATCAGTAATTATTTCCTCATGAGGTATACTGAATTTTCTTAACCCAAAAAAACCCACCACCTAAAACTAAATTGTGTTTTAAAGCATCAAACAGGACAAATTATAGTGTAAACAAAAGGTATTTAAAAGAATGGTATACATTTCTGATCCAAAAAAAAAAAATCAGGGATTTCTTGGTATGGCAATTCCAGTTTAAACATAATATTTAAATATACAATAGTTTAAGATTTTGGGAGAGGGGTGTGCACATATTTGTTTAATGTTCTTTGAACAATAGTTTATACAGTGTTTCATACTCTGTACAGAACTCATTTGACAAAAAGTTACAAAAAAAATAAGATAATTTGTCTTTTCCCTGTATAACAAAAGATTTTTTATTTTATTCTGCTTTAAGTTACTCCTGGAAGCATGAAAGAAAATAGATCCTGCAATTGTTTGAAGATAACTCATTTAGTCTCTTTGGCATTTGTAATACTATAAAAGATCTAGTGCCTTATGTCTGTTAATATTTTTTTCCCTTTTCTCTTTTAATAATTGATCTTTACTTTGCAATTGCTTCTGTGATACAGATTATGCTGTACTGTTTTACTGTACTGGTGTGCAAGATTCCAACTGCCATTCAAGGAAAGGAGCAGCAATATTATACAATTTCTCACAAAGGAGTTTACATAGCCAACAAAGATCCAAAACCTTTGAAATTCCTATTCTGAGCTGTTCCTGCTAAATTACAAAGTGAGCTTCAACAACTCAAGACCTATAAACAAATCATGGGGAACTGTACAATTGCAACAGATTTGTTTTGTGGTTTGTTGTTTTGTTTTGTTTGTTTGTGTGTCTGGTTTTTTTAAGCACAAACTTTGGGAATATGTTGACCAACCACCTGCCATTCTGAAGACATGGGCACTTTGGGACTCACAAGTAATTTTGACCGTTACAGTAAACATTGGAATTTAATAAATAACACATTTTATATCAACATAGAAATACAAACAATTCTTTTAAAAAATATTACCTTACACTAAAAATGCAACAACTCCTACTCCTGGCAAACGCACAATTTTGTGTAGGATGAGATGGCAGGATTCTGTTTCTTTGAACAGCTGCTGTGCTCTGTTTTACCACCATCCTTGGACATCTTCCTTTAAACTTGCAGACGTGATGCTGACACTGCTATAACACGGTGCCTTCCTGAAAAGCTTCTATCCACCTGTTAGGAAATGAGACACTGTTAGGAAGTTGCTTGTAAAAGTATAAAACACACTGTTGTGACTAGTGACAGATTCACACAAGAAGCAACATTGTACTTCCATTACCTTTTGGTCTGTTAGTGCAAATGCCAGAAATCTATCCCATGAGCCCAAACATACAAAGCTTGCTAGAGACATTAGGTATCCACAGCAGGCACATAGGAAGTTTTTTTCTGTACCTCTTCCATACTGAAGTTTCATGCATAAAGAATCAGTGAAACTGGGGAGTCGAATGCTCAAAAAGTAGGATATGCCAAGGTTCTGCCAACTTTAATAACGTGGTTGCATGCTTTTAAAAACAAACAAACAAACAACAAAACCCAAATCCCTTCTCTTATTTCACTGCAAACATGATCTGGGATGAATCAGGTCACTAACTGAGGTACTCATCTGCATAACCCATGCCTTCAGCTTTTGCAGCTGGTACAAGGACAAATGGCACCTGTGCATGATGACAGAACTTCCCCGTATTCACATGCACAACATGCTACTACCGCATCCCATATTAACAGATACCCTGCACATTAAATCTGTGAAACTACAAGTATATGTAAAGGGGGGAGTCTCAAGCAGCTGATCCAAGGCGTCTCAAACTGGAAATTCAAGGTTAATATTCAAATACTCTTACCCTCTATAGCTGTGGGTTTTGTTCCTACTTGATTATGGGGGTGATAAGCATCCTCCTCTCAAGGATACTGCAAAACTTAATGTTTCTGAAACACTCCGATGCTACACTGACAAATGCAGTAAAAAAGTTGGAATAATTCTGTCTCTCAAGTGAGGTCTGAACTGTGTGCATGTAAAGGGGCCCACATGCTGATGATTTTTTTCATGGGTGAAAATCTTGCAAGAACAGAATGACACAAAGACTACAAAATTATTTTTATCATGTAAATTCAAACTTCTTTTAACATTCACAGGGTATCTAAATGTTGTCACAGGTGTTGGCTCTTCCTTACCCTTTTTAAGCATGTGCATATTCTTTGAATTCAAGCTTTTGGTAGGAACATGATGTGTGTAACTGCTCATGCCTGTCTGCACACACAACTCAAACTTCTATCCCTTACTTTTTGGGGCTCATTTATTTCCCACTGCCATACAGTCATTAAAAGTAACCAAGATGGGACACAAATATAACAAATTCATAAACAGCTTAAGCATTGAACATAGTATTGGAGTAAGTTTAAATTTGAAACCTCATCAAAAAGTAAACATCTGTTAAAATTTATTACTGCACTTACATAAATACATCAGATATTTCTTTGGCCCTAATAGGAAAAAAAATAGTGTCCATTGATGTAAGGAGGCCAAGAGCATGTTCTTCACTTTTTCTTTCAATGCTATCAAAGCAGCATTTATTCTGGAGGTTCAGCATAAATCTCTAAGGATGTTAAATATTTGGAGAAAGCTTGCAATTTAAGGTACTTAATGTTCTTCCTAGCCTCAGTAAGATGGAGTATGTCCAATTTCAAGTTTTCCTATTGATGACAAAAGCCATTGTCTGAATAGGAAAACAAAGCTATTGAATGCCTCCATTTTTTTTGTTTTGTTTTATATAGTACAAATGAGGACACGGTGGAAACAAGAGAATAATATCATAATTAACAAGGAAACATTTGTGTGCATCTGCAAGAAAAAAATAGCCCCCCAAAATCAGATAAAGACTTCTAGATCTTGTGTGTAGAGAAGAGTCATTAGGCATGTTCTCAGCTATTCAGAATTTTCAGTTGTCCCAAGTACTTTGCTTTTTAGTATAACCCTGTTTGTACAAAACTGTACCTACAGCCATTTGAATGCTTAAGTATTAATAATGGACTAGTTAGAGCATGAAATCTATTTTATTAGTCTAAAACTCGCTAGGGAAGACTGCAGTGAAACCACTCAGATAAGCTAGGCATATAGGCAAGATAAATGTATCACTTCCATGCTCATTTCTAGTTTACTCCATGATTCAGATAGGAAATGTTTTCCACTGATTAATGACAAAGCTTGTAGGTTATTTTATATAAAACATACACAATTCATAAATTAATAAATGTGACTCTCAGACACATCAGCAGGACTTGAAACAGCATGTGTTGAGCATTTTTTGAATTCAAGTTTTTGCTCTGAACACATTAAGTGTTCATGCACACCTGCACACACACTTCAAACTTCTGCCCCTTTTTAGTGTTTGCTTTGTTTTTCACTGCCATATATTTGTTAAAAGTAACAGAAATTTACAGATGGAAATAAAGAAGGCACACATCACTTAATTCTTAAAATGCCATTTCTGGATTTATCCAAAGGCAATATTCAATCTTCTTGAGCAGATCAGGGATAGAGGAACGGGTTGAGAAAGAGGCCTTATTTCATCTTAGACTTTTACATTCTTTCACATTCATTCTTTCCCAAAGGACAATCTGCTTCTTCATTTAAAGCATTTCTGAAGTCCTAATGAAACCAGGACCTTGTGTTTAAGTAATTTCAAAGTTTATTTACAAATTCTATAATATGCATCTTTTGTATATATGCTTAATCTGTGAATATTAACATTAATGACTTCTGACACATTTTCTAGAAAAAAGTAACAGAAGTTAATTAAAATAGTTTCTTACTTTTGAGCTGAATGGGGATCATCTGCTTTGAATATGTAAAATAAAGTGTTTTTGTGCAGTAAATGGAACACTCTAGACTCTGAGCTTTCGTCTTTTACTTCACTGACTGTGAATCCAAGTAAAGGCTGGCTCTCTAATGCTGCCACATCCTATTTTATAGGTGAAAAAAAGCAAACAATACAAAATTAGAGTTTGTAAGACATGCTAATGAATGCATTTAGACTTTACTCATGCACCGTACCATTACAACAGATTATATAACAAACAAATTATTACAAATAGTCATGCACAAAATGCCACTTTTTATAGTCTCCATGCATGAATCAGGGCACAGGAAATAACAAAACCTCACAGACTTCAACATTGCTTTTCCTCTGTCTGTTTCCCTGATAACATCTACCTTGTCTTTCACTGTATAGTCTCTTACTGTTCTGCCTAGTAAGGATTTCTATGAAAAGGTCAGCTACCACCTGGCAGCAGACCAAAGGTGCATCTAGCCCAGTACAACTTTAGTAGTGAGTTTTCAGGTCTTAAAAGGGTTATGGGATGCTAATACCTGCACTTAGTATGCTAAAAGGAGAGCTATGGATGTAACCTATGTTCTCAAGCTCTGCAGTCACACTCCAAATACTTTTGACAGCTAAACTTATATTGCTTTCTGTTGCTGAAAATTAACAGGAAAAAAAGAGTTGCTAAGTGTTCACAAGTTGGCTAGGAAAAAGCAGGAAGAGAAACTGCACCTTTTTATCTTCATTTAATTTCAAAATCTGGTTAAAAAGGCAACCTTTCCTCTTTCTCATTCATCTCAATTATTTCCTTTTTTATACTCTTATCCTTTAATTAATAAATGCAATGCACAGCATTTTTTGGAAAAAAAAAAAAAAAGTATTTTCACCCTGTTGGAATTCCAAAACAGTGTTTTTTAACTAGGAAGGGTCCTGCAATGCTTCTGGACAGAAAAAATAAACAAAGAATATACATAAACACTGACACATCAGGTGAAGACCAGTAATTGCCTCTACATTGAAGCAAGACTATCCCATGAAAGCAGCATTTTTTAATATTGCAAAATAGTCAGGTGAGGTTTAGCAATCTGTTTCACTATCATAGTTCTTTGTACCACTAATAAGTGGTCTCTTAACCACTAATCTTTATATCACTTGGAACTAAGGTAAATAGTTAAGTGGGATTTCCTGGATAAGGCCACACCAGACCTTCCCTTGAGACTCTTTAAACAATGTCTCCTGCAATGGATCATCAAGATTAAAAGTAAGAGCAGATATTCCTTAGTTTAAAGAAAATAGGAAAGAGTTAATTTTGTGATTGTGAGCTGCAAACTGAAGCTACTCTGGAAGTCTGGTATCTCAGAGGAAGCCAAGCAAAAGGAAATTTAAAAATTACTTTCACAAACTAACATGCCTTTCCTTACAGTTGCCAAAGTCTCCTTTGCAACTGCCAGAAGAGACACAATGCTCTAAAATATTTCTTAAATCTTTGCAAAAGTAATTGTTTTGTACATAATTATTTAAAGTATTTTTAGAACTACCTGGGTTTTTTTTTTTTACTATTGCAAATGCTGTGATGGAAATAACATCACAGGTTCTGGACATAATTCAGAAGTTCTAATAGAAAGGTTTGCACCACAGCAGGACAGCTTGGGAACAAAACCAAGCACAAACCAGGAAATAACTAGAGTGAGAGTGGCATGGGGGTGAAGAAGGCTAATCCTTTACATGGTCAAGATAGGTTGGGACTTACATTTTGAAAGAAAGTAAGGGGTAGCAACACCTTTAAACAGATGTTTTGGATATTTTGCTCTTCAAAGCTATTAGCAAACTATAATATATAATAAAAAATAAAAACAAAACCCAAGATCTTCCAGTGCTATAATGACATCCTCAGCACATGCTGCGATGTGCAGAATTTATTGGCTAGAGACTATTCCACACTGCAATAGGACTACATACTCTAAATAAAAAACAGCAAATTCCATTAGATAAGATGCATTTCTTTCTTTTCTACTGCAGCACTGTACATTAAAAAGTAACTCCAGGCTGGAGACAACAGTTTGGAGGGGGGAAAACAAAAAAATTTAGTTTGCTTACTTTCCAAGCATTCAAAACATCTTATGGAACTGCAGAACAAGATACGTCAAGATGCTTTTTTAATGTTGGCTTTGCCACTAGTCCAGTGTGATGCATCCAAACAGACACCCATATATTCAATGGACTCAGAACATACCTACAACTGTGCAATGGTATGCAGAGCAGAGGTACTCAAAGCTAGGTCTGGAATCAGAAACAGTGTAGCTGTTATCCGCTTATTATGGTACTAAGCTCCCTGGGCCTTTTCAAAATATTACATCCCAATCAGATCAATTACTGTAAAGTGATCTCATTTTATAGCTCATTTCTAGATCATAAAAATAAACAACTTTGTTACCAAGACAGTATTATCATTTGATATTTGATTTCTAATATGCAGTCGCTTACCTCACTAGCAGCATATGTGTACAGCACCTTATTTTTTATAACAAACCACAGGTGTTTCCATGGTTTCTTACTGCCCTTAGATCTGTGTAGGTAGCCACTCATTGTAGAGTCTTCTGTATTGGCTGAAACCTGTAGAGAAAAAAAAAAAAAAAAAAAAACCAAAAAAAGCCCCAAACAAAGCCAAAGAGTAAGTATGTATCTGTCCAGGTTTTTGCAGCACTGCTTTTTTTAAAACAGATCTTCAAAGTCCTGTTCTGTCAAAGACTCAAATTCTTACCTGATCTCAAGTTAATGTTGTTAATTAACCGAGATGGCTGAAAGAGAAACGATTTTGTTTGCTACCCTCTATCTGGTCTGGAAGAGAGGTTTCTTCAGTCACTAAAGGTTGGAACTTAGGACAAGAGAGGGCTTTAACACTGAGGACCATGTATAGCTAGAAAACACACATCCCTACACAAAAAAATTACTTCCATTGCCAAGACCTTCATTGTAAGTAGAGAGAGTTTATCTCTACCTTTCCTAATCATAAACCAAGAGCTGAGTTAGTCTAGGAGTCTTCTCATTGATTGTTGAAGCAGAAGTAAAACACAATTCCTTGAAACAGAGGGAAGCAAGACAGAAATTACAATTCTGCCTATCTCTCTGAATCACAGTTTCAGAGGTGTTCCTGCAGTTTATAGACTACTTCACAGTTCAGATCTCTCCCTATATAAAGCTAAGGCCCAAACCACTGTTACAGGTGAATTTCTCCTGATTCTAGAGGAGATGGCTAAAATATGGAATGATTTGTAAATTGCTAATATCGATGATATAATACCAACAAAGCATTACTTTTGACCAATAAATCACTTTATTCTTAAAAAAAAAAAAAATTTATTTACTTACTTCTTTGAGGGCTGCAGGAATTTTTTTCTGCTTTCTTCCAGAGGGAATACTGTGTAATACTGTAGACAAGGCACTTGACGGAGATTTATGGTTGACTGGGGATCCACTCTTAGGAGTGCACTGGTTATCTAAAATGCACAGGATCACAGGATGAACATATTGCTTTCAGGTCACAGATGACTAAACATAGGCAATGATTCTTGGACTTTTTTCCTTAAAAACAGCTGACATTTTTATTCTGATTACAGTGCTTCAATAGTAATGCCTAATCACTTGAAATTCACTGTTGAATTAACTTTTCTGTATTATCATCAAAACCATGAGTTAGAATCCGCTAAATCACAAGGCGACTAAAAAAACCACAAGACTCATAAAAGTAAACAAATTAGTCTTGAGCATTTTCAGAGCCTGTTTTCCCAATGTCGAGCTACTTTGGCCCACAAGCAGGGTGAAATTTATGTCTTAAAAACCAAACCAAACTTTCAGAACTGTCCTCTGCAGTTCAGTCTGTGCTTTACCTCTGTTCCCCAAATCTGTCCTTCAGTTCTACACATCTGTTATCTTTTTTGCTTTTCTCAGTATGGGTGCTGTAGGGCTCCTCTTCCAGCATCATGCCATCACACACACACACTTTTGGAAACTGCCATCTCCAGAGCCTGTGCTGTCTTTCTCCACTGCCACAGGCAGATCCTTCATCTCTCTTGAAAGACTTCTGCAACACTTCGCTTCTTTAAAATCCCCCTTCCTAGCAACACCCACTCACAGCCCATCCTGGAACGAGTAGGTCCATTAAGTCTGCTTCTAGAATTGTCCCTGAACCTGGTGAGGCTCCGAAATATCAAGCAGTGCGGGAAAGCAATGGGACCGCCAGCTGTACTGCTCCTGCCCTGCAGCACTTTTCCCAGGTGAAAGCAGCTGCCTGTAGCACAGCAGCCTCTAGTGCCCAATGCCGTGACCTGCAGGTCATCCAGCCAAGCTGCCCTTTCCCCCTTCATCGCAGGCTAGCACCAAAACCACTTCAAGGGTGCTGCTTTCCATATCCCCATGAGAAATGTCACCTCAAGCATGCTGAAGGCCATAGCTTGATTATTTCACTAAGGCATCACAGGTTTCCTGATATCCTAGAGAGCTTGTGTCAAACTGGAGCCTCTGCCAGAAGGAAGGGCAGCAAACTGTTCCCACTCCCTGCTTATGAATCGGTTTTGTATTTTGTACTAGAGTCTTTGGACAGAATTCAGAGATTTGCAAGATAAGACTGGATTCCCACCTCACTGGTAAGTGCTTCCCATTGATTTTACATTTATTTCTGCATAATGATTTTAAGTTCCTTCAAAGAGATGAATTTGTGCTCTGTCACAATGAGAAGGAAACTGACCCAGGAGGGCCTCCTCTGTAGACAAATGTTATTTCCACCAGGCTATCTAACCTATGTTTTCCAGCAGGCATCAGTTATACCACTTTCTCTGAAAGTGTTTCAAAGAAAACAGATCTAGATGTGGTGTTTTACATTGAAATCCACATTGCCAGTAGGCAGTGGGCAAAGGTTAGGAGTTTGCCCTCAGAACTGAGGTGCAGACATGTCAGCTTCTTGAATTCCAGATTAGTTGAGGCTTGAAGCTGAAGAGACTCAGCTTCAGTAAGATGAAGGCCTGTAACTTTATAGAGCACCAGAACTTCAGCTACCTCAGCAGCTTAGCTGGCAAAAATGAAGTTTACAAACAGCTCACAAGTTACAGAGTAAAATCACATGTGAACCTACTGGGAGGTCACAATAAGCTGCAAGGACTGTAATGTACACTTGTACCTTGGGGTTAATGAAAAGCAATGTAACACTAGTTATAGGAAAAAGAAAGCAGCATAAGCTACAAGTTATTACTGTAGGGCAAATGGATGCATGTTTCTGGAAGGAAGAGCCAATGTACTGCAAATTCACTTCCTAGCTTAAGCCACAGAAGCTTGTTTTGGCCTCACATGGCTATTGTTTTTCAGGTACTAGTAGAATCATGCACTTGAACCCAGAAGGTGAACCACAGACAAATCATGTTAAGAAGAGCCATAAAAATAAGACAGACAGTTTGTAAAGATTTTCTTTACCTTGTTTCTGTAGCTCCCTGAAACAGTGATCACATACTCTTGCTGGCTGGTTTTTCATATAGTCTAAACCATGTTTATTTGATGAACAAGCTTGACAGACAATCTGGAAACACATAAAAGCATTACTGTCCATGACATGCACCTGAAAATCACCAAATGTTAAAAGACAGTCACTTCGGCACTGTTAAGCCTGTAACAGAACTTGAAATAGGCATTATTTTACATTGAAAATAGTTTAAGATCTATGTCCTTATGTTCAACATGCTGCTTTTCCCTCCTCTAATTAATAAAAGTTTAAATATTAAAAAAATTCACCCAATTACACAAAGCAATAAGCCAATGTTAACAATCCATGAGAAGTAGAATAAGCCTGTGTGAATGAACTGTTTAAATCACAAGCTTTTAAGGAAATAACTAAAAACAGCCATTGCTCTCTTGACAACTTCTCCACAAGACAGATGTTTCAGCTGCATTGAATTCTGTATTCTCACTTGATTAAAACCAAGAAAAAGAAAAGTTTATTAGATATACCTTTCATAAGTGTAAAATAAAATAACCTTAGTACTAACTTAAAAACAAAAATCATTATTCATGTTATGAAAATTAGTGAGGAAGGTATTTTTCTCATTTCAGCTAACATTTTTCATTTATGCAACGTAACTGCAGAAGACAACCAGAAATAGCACTGCAAAATAAGAGGCATGTTACAAGTTAAAAGGTTGAACACTGGTCTGTTGTAACACCTTACTCAAAAAAACCCAAACCAAAACAACCTAAACATGTTGATTTTAACCCATATAATCGCATCATAGTACAGTGTTCCCTTAAAAGACTTGCTGTGGTGCAATCAGGCTCTATCTGTATTTCTCACCCAAGGAACCTGAATGACTAAGAGAAAAGTAATCACAAAATTTCCCAACCTTTCCACATGCCCTGCAGTGATGCCTTCTCCATGTCAAGGTGAATTCACTTGTACAGATCATACACATGGTGGCTCTAGTATCAGGGATCCAGATTGGAGCCTTTGATCCCAGTGGACTATCTTCTTCCTCCTTCTCTGCATCTGCCTGAAAGGATACAGGCAGAATATGTTCAGTGATGAGAAATAACAGTCATATTTACCAGTGATTACAGGTTAACTCTAATTATGTTGGAAAGTCTTCTCTGATAAATTGCCATGTCTTAAATGTTATCTCCTATTTCACCAGTGACCGTTATAATGAATGCCTGAAGACAGAGCTGCATTTAATTAGTTCAAAAAGGCCACATGACTTTCCAAGCCTCTTTGTAGCAGTTGTGACTGTACTTTAAAATCTTTTAATTTCTCTGTTTGCAAGATTACTGAGAGACTTGAGAAAGTTGGTTTGTTTTTTTTTTGGAAGAAAATAATTTTGAATTTATGAAGTAGATAGCATTAAGTATAATCATTCCATTCTATAACCTGCTCATTTAGCATTTAACATCCTGCTTTATTATTCCCCATGGAATGCCTCTTCTTTATCTAAACACCTGCAAAGAAACTTTATATTCAAAAAGAGAACAAACTAACAATAATGGTGTGATATACCTCTTCAAGACTTTTGCTAGGATTAAACGTGATTCTCTTTTTTGTATATTCTTCAATTGACTTGGAGATAGCTTCTAACCACTCATCTCTTTCGGTAGCAGAACTGTTGGATTTAAAAAAAAATCAATTTATTGCTAACATTTAAAACTAAGAAGCAAGCATTGGTTAGAATTCCATTAACTTTATTACACATTGACTTAAATCTCTTGCAAATTTCAGTTTTATAGACTGCCTAGACTGTCTCCAGTTCCTATGGAAACTGTCATTTTTTTTAAACTGTCCACATGGTGTCAGTTATTTGTGTTAATACTAGAAAAGATTTCTGTGTCTATTGTTATAAAGTGGATTGCCTCCCTCCCTTCCAAAATACCCTGTGATTGTTTTGAGAGTTGTATGTCATTGTTTTCTCCTTCTCCCTGGATCCCTGAATAGCTTGAGTAACACTGGTGTAAATGGTGCTTCCAGAATAACAGCATGGGCCCTTCCTCTTGAGAGGGACTTGGAAATTTCAGCAAGGCTTTTTTCCCACCCTTCCTTCTGTCTCAGGGTGCAGTTTGTTACACCAAACCATGTGAAAGCCCAAGCTTCTGTCAGAAAAAATATGCCGTCTCTTCCCCAGCTGTGTGCTCCTGACTGTTGCTACTATCAAATCATGCTGCTTTGAAATAATTCTTTTTTTTCTTCCCAAATTTTTCCATTGGATTAGCTAACTCCAAGAGATAAACAGATGAGCTTACTGCATCTTTTTACCCCACAGCTGGCGGATCGCTCCTCCAGGCAAGGGAAGCATCAGGCTGAAGAGGCACAGGGGAGCAGGGAGAACAAAGGGTGCCTGGCACAGCAGGAGCCTGCAGCTATACTGGATCATGTGCACTGTCAAAGCACTGCCTCAGGCCCACCACCACTTTCATAGATTATAAAACCATGCTGCTGCCACTGCTAAGAGCAGCCTCTTGTTCTCCCTCTCAGGCACCAGCTCTTATTTTCTCCCTTGTGCCAGAACACACACGGCTGTGCACCGGGCTGTAGGTGCAGTGGGCTGGGCTAGGAACCAAATCTGTATTAAATCAAACCATCGACCTGCCCTTCCTCTGCATCACTCCACTGACTGGGTTCACCATGCAGCTGAGCAATTACTTGTGCCAGCACCATGGAGGTTGCTCTGAGGAAGGAAAAAGCAGGGTTGTGGCTGAGGAACAGCTAGACTGCTTGTTTAAGATGCTGTGTCAGTTTAAAAAGGCCTTCTAAAATTTATACCAGTATCAACTACCAATGTTTTTACTCCCCACTTCTTAAATAGTACCAAATAAGATATTTTATTATACCAAGGAATTGAACTTGAAGGAGAGTTAGAGAGAAGAAAGCAACGATTTACACAAATAGGTGTGCAACACCAATTACTGTTCAATGGCTTTTGTAGGTGAATTTGGAAGCTTTGATCATCTTTGAACATTTAAGGAAAATACTTTGAGCTGGGGTTTTGAACTGGGTGAAATACAGAATCAGAGGACAAATCTAGTAAGGTAAACATGGGGTAAGCCTGTGAGGCACAGGGGGAAAAAAAACATCTAGTGTACACAGCAATGACATCAGAACAAAGGAGAGGAAATAATACACAAGCAAGGACAAAGCAATGTATTATTGTCTGTCCCAATATACCACACGCCGAGTGGAACGTTTTGTTCAGCTTTATTTACCTTTGCTTCCTCATGCAGAAAGAACAGCTGGTCTGCATTAGCTACATAACCTTCATAACTAATCAATCCCTTTGACTTTGCAAAATCTAGTTACATTTAATTAGGCTCCAAAAGCGATATTAAATGATGAAATTTAAAGTTGGCACAGTTTTTGGAGATGAAGCATCCCCCGATCATGTGGGGATTGCTACATATGGTGCTGTTTGCACAATGGGTTACATGGCTTACACCCTAATATTTCACTAGGGAGCTTGCACTGGGTAGGTTTGCTAGTGCTAGCCTACAGGGTTGTTTACAACCCTTCAGAACTCAAGGGCAAAGGCGGTACCATCAGCAAGTGAATTGATGTAATGGCTTGCTGCAGCAAAATAGGCAGTGTTTCTTCTGCTGCCACTTCCAGCCATCCCCTGCAGCTGCACAGCCCTACCACGGCCCTCTCTGAAGGCCCAGTATGTGTCTCATCCTTGCAAAAGTCATTTTATTTACTGAAATTGCAGGCGTTTCTTAGGGTTTTAGAAATTATTTTAAAAAAATATTAAGATTTAACAAAACAGTAGAAAATTTCAAATGGACTGCTGAGAGCCCCAGCAATTATTACTGGCAAACGTATGTATTAGGGGCACATGTCACAACTTCCCAACATAGGGACACATGTCACAGCTTCCCAACGGAGCTAAGCAGTTGTTAGGTGGTCCCAGGAGGGCTCACAGAAGTGTACCACTCTTGTTTCCAAGACTAGAGCCCCAGGGCACCTCTCCCAGCTGGGCCAGCCTTGCATGAGCTATCTGTATGTCAGGGGAGGCGATGCAGCTACGTCTGCCTGGCTAGGCTAAGCTAGGCTTATTGAGGGGGACAAGGCCAGCTGGGCTCAGACCAGGCCAGGCTGGCACAACTCTTGTTTTCAGGACCGAAGCTTCACTTCTGTACAACACTGCATTGTGCAGATGTGTTAACTTGTGTGTCTGATTAAGAGATTTCTAGTACAATGCTGCATTGTACTACGTAAAACAATACACATTCCTACAGATACACCACGAAAATTGAAACCACAACCTAGACTAGAGTATTAATGCACTCAGCAAATCTAAACCTGAAGTGACAGACTCCTGTCTAGGCATTAATCTCTACTTCTGTTATTAACTGGCTTACATTTTATTAATAACTGTTCTTCACCATCTTAATTGCTCCCCTCCTTGTCTCTGCCCCCAGGATCATTTCAGAATCTCTTCTTTGGTGTACATTCCATATAATGTTTATTATTTGAAAAACACAGAAATGAAATTTGTCACCAATGTCTGCAAGATTAATTTGAACAGTGTTGTCATTCAGATTTTTATCACATATGTCCTGGATATAGTTAATTTTATTCCTAGTACCTGGTATAGTGCTGTGTTTTGGATTTA